>NC_052340.1:30556490-30638990 GCF_016432855.1 Salvelinus namaycush | reverse complement strand
TTTATCTGACACAACTATGAACACACGCCAAGTCAAAACCTGAGGCCAACACAACAGAGGGAAAACCTGAGGTACAAATGAAGAATAGATCAATTGTTTGCATCATTTCTTTTTGTGCTTAAACGAACAACATTTATGATTTTAGACCACTATCAAACTCCAAGTTGAACTATTTCAGAACATAGGACAGATCATTTTTAAAAGGCAATGACTGTTCTCATCCATTTTGCTTAACGCGTTGCATCATGGTACCTACTGTTGTTATTATTTGGATTGCATAACTTTAATATTGAAATATTGTTTATAGACCTCCTGCAGGACCAGGTCTCTGTATTCTTTATGTCACATAGGCCCCACTTCCCACCTCTCCACCACCAACGACACCACCTCTCCACCACCCTGTTCTCTATGTGTTGAACCACAGTGTACAGGAGGAGCCTGTTAGCACAATGGCTATATCAGCCAAATCCACTGTATTACACCCAGAACACTGAGAGGACAAGTCCACCCTTCAAGAATGGACAAAGGGTGTGGAGGGGGACTTCTGGGATGGAGAGAGAGAGAGAGAGAGAGAGAGAGAGAGAGAGAGAGAGAGAGAGAGAGAGAGAGAGAGAGAGAGAGAGAGAGAGAGAGAGAGAGAGAGAGAGAGAGAGAGAGAGAGAGAGAGAGAGAGAGAGAGAGAGAGAGAGAGAGAGAGAGAGAGAGAGAGAGAGAGAGAGAGAGAGAGAGAGAGAGAGAGAGAGAGAAAAAAAAACTGAGAGATTGAGACAAAGTAAGACAGAGAGGAAGAAAGAGATAGTGGGCAAGACAGAGACAGAAAGAGACAAAGAAAGACAGAGGGAGAGAATCAGAGAGACGGGAAAGAGACAGAAATAGGGGGAGAGGGAGAGTGGCAGGGGGTTTAACCAGATCCACCTTTGTGTGTGGTGAAACACTGCTGGACTTGGCCCTATTAGGTGGAGGGGTACTCAGATTCCACTCTTGTGCCCATGCCAGGTTCTGAGGGTGGCACCACCCAGGCCGGGCACAGCGCCAGAACGCTACAGACCTTTTGTGACCCAGGATTCACACTGCAGGTGGATAATGAATAACAATGCCTACACACACATACACACCAACACACACACTCATACCAACACACACTCTTGCATATTTTCTATACACAACTGCATGTACACTCAAGCACACACAAAGTCTCTTATACACATTTATACTGCACATACACTCTGTTTCAAAATCTTCCATGTACAAAAACACCAAGCAGGCTTTGAGGGATTATTCTAGCAGGGGACAGTGGTGCAGCAGGTAAACTAAGTGGTTACTGTTCCTAGGCCATCATTGTAAATAAGAACTTGTTCTTAACTGACTTGCCTAGTTAAATAAAGGTTAAATAAATGTAAAAAAATCGAATAAAATGTCTATGCTACAATTCCACAGAGTCCTCAAGGGGGAAAGGTTTAAGAAGAGTGAGGTGGTGGTGAGAGGGTAGGAGGGGAGTATCTGACATGCTTTCCTGACTTGGATTTGTATTCAATTATAGGGCGAAAAAAGTATGTGTGTGTGTGTGTGTGGGGGGGGGGGGGGGGGGGGGGGGGGTATGCTAGTGTTGTTGTGCTAAGGGACTTCCCACCACACACACATCAACAATTGGCTGATGTGGTCGCTATCCTGTACTGTAGAGTCAACAAGAATGGGACAGGCAAAGGGAGGATGTGAAAGGGGAACGAACAACGCACACACGGCTATAAGAATAGGAGAAGAGGAAAGGGAAGCAATATGGAAACTGTCTCTATAAATAAGGTAAACAAAGGTCAGTATTTCCTCAAGCACGTTTTAATTCACCTACGTACATAATTCAGTCATTACACACACACACACACACACACACACACACACACACACACACACACACACACACACACACACACACACACACACACACACACACACACACACACACACACACACACACACACACACATATCCTTGGCGTACACATCACTGACTAACTGAAATGGACCACCCACACAGACAGTGTGGTGAAGAAGGCGCAACAGAGCCTCTTCAACCTCAGGAGGCTAAAGAAATGTGGCTTGTCACCTAAAATCCTGACAAACTTTTACAGATGCACAATTGAAAGCATCCTGTCGGGCTGTATCACTGCCTGGTATGGCAACTGCATCACCCGCAACCGTAAGGCTCTCCAGAGGATAGTGTGATCTGCCCAACGCATCACCGGGGGCAAACTACCTGCCCTCCAGGACACATACAGCACCCGATGTCACAGGAAGGCCAAAAAGATCATCAAGGCCATCAACCACCCGAACCACTGCCTGTTCACCCCGCTATCATCCAGAAGGTGAGGTCAGTACAGGTGCATCAAAGCTGGGACCGAGAGACTGAAAAACAGCTTCTATCTCAAGGCCACCAGACTGTTAAACAGCCATCACTGGCACATTAGAAGCTGCTGCCTATAGGCATAGACTAGGAATCACTAGCCACTTTAAGGAATGGAACAGTAGTCACTTTAATAATGTTTACATATCTTGCATTACTCATCTCGTATGTATATACTCTATTCTATACTATTCTACTGTATCTTAGTCTGTTCCGCTCTGACATCGCTCTTCCATAGGTATATAGTCTTAATTCATTCCTACTTAGATTTGTGTGAATTGGGTGTATGTTGTGTAATTTGTTAGATATTACTTGTTAGATATTACTGCACTGTCGGAGCTAGAAACACAAGCATTTAGTTAGATATTACTGCACTGTCGGAGCTAGAAACACAAGCATTTAGTTAGATATTACTGCACTGTCGGAGCTAGAAACACAAGCATTTAGTTAGATATTACTGCACTGTCGGAGCTAGAAACACAAGCATTTAGTTAGATATTACTGCACTGTCGGAGCTAGAAACACAAGCATTTAGTTAGATATTACTGCACTGTCGGAGCTAGAAACACAAGCATTTAGTTAGATATTACTGCACTGTCGGAGCTAGAAACACAAGCATTTCACTACAACCTCTACATATATCTGCTAATCACATGCAGGGTATTTTAGGTTGTTTGATTAGGTAATCCACTAGTAGCTCCCAGCCATCAGTCTGTCTGTGGCCAACCACCTTCTATTGTGTGTCTGTGTGTGTTTATGTGCGCACGTACGAGCTCTGTGTGTTAGTGTATGCACTCTGTGTGTGTGTGTGTAACTCTGTTATGTTAACACTGCAAGTGTGTGTGTGTGTGAGTGTGTGTGTGTGTGTGTGTGTGTGTGTGTGTGTGTGTGTGTGTGTGTGTGTGTGTGTGTGTGTGTGTGTGTGTGTGTGTGTGTGTGTGAACACAGTGCATTCCTTATGTGTGTCCGCCTGGCCTGTGTGTATGCATACAACTTTGCAGGGTCACTAATTCTCCAAACATCACATCCCAGAATCACACAGTCCCAGCACTGCTGTCACTCTGCTGACCCCTGACCTCTTGTCATGTCTCCTCGACCTGTTGCTGCTCCCACTGACCTTCCCCTGCCTGTCCCTGAGAAGAGGCCTACTCCAGATCCAGAAATGAGGTCATGTGTTGACATGGAAGCAATACCCCTGGAAGCTAAAAATGCTGTCAGTTGCTTTGTCATGGTAACGCCCCCATCGTTAACCCTTGGCTTTCCCCCTGGCTGGTTGAACCTGGTGGTGAGGCGGGTGGCGAGGGCTGAGGAGGATGGGTAACCTGATATGTAGGAATTTGGCGTGCGGTTAGGGCAGGTTACAGTGCTAATGTGTAGCGTTTAGGCTACACATTTGATGTGCAGACAGACACGTCTAGAGAGTGATAGAGGGACACCCAAAACATGAACAGAAAACAGTTCAATTGAAAATGTATGGCCGGCTTTGAAGTTTGAAAATGGGCACTACCAGAAATTAGTGTCGAGTTTCTCTCCATCTATCTGTCTTGTTGATCTCTTTCTTCATCTCACTAAACTACCATACTCTCACCCTCTCCATCTATTCTCTGTCTCCCCATCTATTCTCTGTCTCTCCATCTATTCTCTCTGTCTCTCCATCTATTCTCTCTTTCTCTCCATCTATTCTCCCTGTCTCTCCATCTATTCTCTCTGTCTCTCCATCTATTCTCTCTGTCTCTCCATCTATTCTCTCTGTCTCTCCATCTATTCTCTGTCTCTCCATCTCTCCATCTATTCTCCCTGTCTCTCCATCTATTTTCTCTTTCTCTCCATCTATTCTCTCTTTCTCTCCATCTAGTCTCTGTCTCTCCATCTAGTCTCTCCGTCTCTCCATCTAGTCTCTCCATCTAGTCTCTCTGTCTCTCCATCTATTCTCCCTGTCTCTCCATCTATTCTCTCCGTCTCTCCATCTATTCTCTACGTATCTCCATCTATTCTCTCTTTCTCCCCATCTATTCTCCGTCTCTCCATCTATTCTCCCTGTCTCTCCATCTAGTCTCTCCGTCTCTCCATCTAGTCTCTCCGTCTCTCCATCTATTCTCTCTGTCTCTCCATCTATTCTCTGTCTCTCCATCTATTCTCTCTGTCTCTCCATCTATTCTCCCTGTCTCTCCATCTATTCTCCCTGTCTCTCCATCTAGTCTCTCCGTCTCTCCATCTATTCTCTGTCTCTCCATCTATTCTCTCTGTCTCTCCATCTATTCTCTCTGTCTCTCCATCTATTCTCTCTGTCTCTCCATCTATTCTCCCTGTCTCTCCATCTATTCTCTGTCTCTCCATCTATTCTCCGTCTCTCCACCTATTCTCCCTGTCTCTCCATCTATTCTCCCTGTCTCTCCATCTAGTCTCTCCGTCTCTCCATCTAGTCTCTCCGTCTCTCCATCTAGTCTCTCCGTCTCTCCATCTATTCTCTCTGTCTCTCCATCTATTCTCTCTGTCTCTCCATCTATTCTCTCTCTCTCCATCTATTCTCTCTGTCTCTCCATCTATTCTCTCTGTCTCTCCATCTATTCTCTCTGTCTCTCCATCTATTCTCTCTGTCTCTCCATCTATTCTCTGTCTCTCCATCTATTCTCTGTCTCTCCATCTATTCTCTGTCTCTCCATCTATTCTCCCTGTCTCTCCATCTATTCTCCCTGTCTCTCCATCTATTCTCCCTGTCTCTCCATCTATTCTCCCTGTCTCTCCATCTATTCTCTCGGTCTCTCCATCTATTCTCCCTGTCTCTCCATCTATTCTCCCTGTCTCTCCATCTATTCTCTCTGTCTCTCCATCTATTCTCTGTCTCTCCATCTATTCTCCCTGTCTCTCCATCTATTCTCTCGGTCTCTCCATCTATTCTCCCTGTCTCTCCATCTATTCTCCCTGTCTCTCCATCTATTCTCTCTGTCTCTCCATCTATTCTCTCTGTCTCTCCATCTATTCTCCCTGTCTCTCCATCTATTCTCCCTGTCTCTCCATCTATTCTCCCTGTCTCTCCATCTATTCTCTCTGTCTCTCCATCTATTCTCCCTGTCTCTCCATCTATTCTCTGTCTCTCCATGTAACGATAGTCGTCGTAATATTCCTCCTCCTCCTCGGACGAGGAGAGGAGAGAGGGATCAGAAGACCAATGTGCAGCGAGGTATGTAGACATCATGAATTTATTAGACAAGACGAACACTGAACCGAACTATACTTGATAAATACAAAATAACAAACAGACAACGTAGACTGACCTGAACATGCAAACTACATAAAATGAAGAACGCACGAACAGGAAAGAACGAACGAACGAATGAGACGAGACAGTACCGTGTGGTGCAATAAACACAGACACAGCGACAATCACCCACAAACAAACAATGTGAAACCACCTACCTTAATATGGTTCTCAATCAGAGGAGATGAAAACCACCTGCCTCTAATTGAGAACCATATCAGGTCACCCATTTACCAACATAGAAACACATAACATAGAAATGCCCACCCACACTCACGCCCTGACCGACTAACACATACAAAACAACAGAAAACAGGTCAGGAACGTGACATAACCCCCCCCTCAAGGTGCGTACTCCGGACGCACTACCAAAAGTCTAGGGGAGGGTCTGGGTGGGCATCTGACCACGGTGGTGGCTCAGGCTCTGGACGAGGTCCCCACCCCACCATAGTCAATCCCAGCTTCCGTAGCCTCCTCAAAGTGGCGACCCTCGCCACCGACCTTGGACTGGGAACCCTAGACATGGGTCCCGCTGGACTTAGGGGCAGCCCCGGACTGAGGGACCGCTCCGGACTGGCTGGCTCTGGCGGATCCTGGCTGGCTGGCTCTGGCGGATCCTGGCTGGCGGAAGGCTCTGGCGGATCCTGGCTGGCGGAAGGCTCTGGCGGATCCTGGCTGGCGGAAGGCTCTGGCGGATCCTGGCTGGCGGAAGGCTCTGGCGGATCCTGGCTGGCGGAAGGCTCTGGCGGATCCTGTCTGGCGGAAGGCTCTGGCGGCTCTGGCTGGTCCTGGCTGGACGGCTCTGGCTGGTCCTGGCTGGACGGCTCTGGCTGGTCCTGGCTGGACGGCTCTGGCTGGTCCTGGCTGGACGGCTCTGGCTGGTCCTGGCTGGACGGCTCTGGCTGGTCCTGGCTGGACGGCTCTGGACAGACGGGCACACCTGTAGGGAGGAGACGGAGAGACAGCCTGGTGCGTGGGGCTGCCACAGGACCCACCAGGCTGGAGAGACCTACAGGAGGCTTGATGTTAAAAGGAGGCACCTGAAGGACCGGGCTGTGGGGGAGCACTGGAGCTCTGGTGCGCAGCCTTTGCACCACTCCCCCAGGCTGGAGTACTATTCCAGCCCGTACCCTCCAGAGTGCAGGCACAGGTTGAACCGGGCTGTGGATGAGCACTGGAGATCTAGTGCCTACTACGCGCACCTCTCCCTTAGGCTCCACTCCCACATTTGCCCGGTACGAGCGAAGCGTAGGCATAGGACGCACTGCACCCTCCCAGCGCCCCGGAGACACAGCACGCAGAGCCGGCGCAGGATACCCTGGACCGAAACTGCGTACCGGAGACCAGACGCGCTGAGCAGGCACGATACGCCCCGGCTGGATGCCCACACTCACACGACACTTTCGGGGGGCTGCCCTATAGCGCACCGGGCTATGGGCACGCACTGGCGACACCGTGCGCTTAACCGCATAACACGGTGCCTGACCAGTGACGCGTTGCTTAATATAAGCACGAGGAGTGCGCTCAGGTCTGCTACCTGGCTTAGCCACACTCCTCTCTAGCCCCCCCCAAAAAAAATTCTGGGGTTGCCTCTCGTACCTGTCGCGCTGCCGTGCTGCCTCCTCATATCGCCGCCGCTCAGCTTTCGCTTCCTCCAGCTCAGCTCTGGGGCGGCGATACTCCCCAGCCTGTGCCCAGGGTCCTTCTCCGTTCAAGATCTCCTCCCATGTCCATGAATCCTGGGATTTCTGCGGTTGCTGTCGCTGCCCTTTTCCCTGCTGCTTGATCCTAGTTTGGTGGGTGATTCTGTAACGATAGTCGTCGTAATATTCCTCCTCCTCCTCGGACGAGGAGAGGAGAGAGGGATCAGAAGACCAATGTGCAGCGAGGTATGTAGACATCATGAATTTATTAGACAAGACGAACACTGAACCGAACTATACTTGATAAATACAAAATAACAAACAGACAACGTAGACTGACCTGAACATGCAAACTACATAAAATGAAGAACGCACGAACAGGAAAGAACGAACGAACGAATGAGACGAGACAGTACCGTGTGGTGCAATAAACACAGACACAGCGACAATCACCCACAAACAAACAATGTGAAACCACCTACCTTAATATGGTTCTCAATCAGAGGAGATGAAAACCACCTGCCTCTAATTGAGAACCATATCAGGTCACCCATTTACCAACATAGAAACACATAACATAGAAATGCCCACCCACACTCACGCCCTGACCGACTAACACATACAAAACAACAGAAAACAGGTCAGGAACGTGACACTCCATCTATTCTCTCTGTCTCTCCATCTATTCTCTCTGTCTCTCCATCTATTCTCTGTCTCTCCATCTATTCTCCCTGTCTCTCCATCTATTCTCCCTGTCTCTCCATCTATTATCCCTGTCTCTCCATCTATTCTCTCTGTCTCTCCATCTATTCTCCCTGTCTCTCCATCTATTCTCTCTGTCTCTCCATCTATTCTCTCTGTCTCTCCATCTATTCTCCCTGTCTCTCCATCTATTCTCCCTGTCTCTCCATCTATTCTCCCTGTCTCTCCATCTATTCTCTCTGTCTCTCCATCTATTCTCCCTGTCTCTCCATCTATTCTCTGTCTCTCCATCTATTCTCTCTGTCTCTCCATCTATTCTCTCTGTCTCTCCATCTATTCTCTGTCTCTCCATCTATTCTCTCTGTCTCTCCATCTATTCTCCCTGTCTCTCCATCTATTCTCCCTGTCTCTCCATCTATTCTCTCTGTCTCTCCATCTATTCTCTGTCTCTCCATCTATTCTCCCTGTCTCTCCATCTATTCTCTCTGTCTCTCCATCTATTCTCTCTGTCTCTCCATCTATTCTCTCTGTCTCTCCATCTATTCTCTCACCCTCTCCATCTATTCTCTGTCTCTCCATCTATTCTCCGTCTCTCCATCTATTCTCTGTCTCTCCATCTATTCTCTGTCTCTCCATCTATTCTCTGTCTCTCCATCTATTCTCCATCTCTCCATCTATTCTCTGTCTCTCCATCTATTCTCCCTGTCTCTCCATCTATTCTCCCTGTCTCTCCATCTATTCTCTGTCTCTCCATCTATTCTCTCTGTCTCTCCATCTATTCTCTCTGTCTTTCCATTCTCTCTGTCTATCTTCCTTCATCCCTACCTCCTTAGGGCAGGCTGATCTGAGGCTGGAAATTAATAGCAGTAATATTGACTTCCTAACTGGGGTCATGACTTAACCAGGAAACGTGTGTTTAAAGACCGATTGCCCCCTCTACCCATAACCCACTGCTTCACTTTTCACATCTCAGGCTGTTTATCAAAGCAGTGATACATCCCTGTTTCTCTATATATCTATCGCTCACTCTCTTTTTCTCTTTCTATCTCTCTCCGTCACTCCCCCTATCTCCCATTCCTCCCTGGCGAGAGGCTTCAAGGGATATTTATCCTGCAGTATGACAGGGTTGTGCATCAAGCAGGATCAAGGTTTATAATCCTTGAGACATGTGGAAAAAATCATCCCTTGTCATACTTGAGTAAAGGTAAAGATACCTGAATAGTAAAACTGAAAGTCACCCAGTAAAATACTACTTGAGTAAAAGTCTAAAAGTATCTGGTTTTAAATGTACTTAAGTACAGTGGTGGAAAAAGTACGCAATTGTCATACTTGAGTAAAAGTACAAAGTAAAAGGAAATTCTATACACCAAATTCCTTATATTAAGCGAACCAGACGGCACGATTTTCTTTTTTAAATTTACATTAGACAGGGGAACACTCCAACACTCAGAAATAATTTACATTAGACAGGGGAACACTCCAACACTCAGAAATAATTTACATTAGACAGGGGAACACTCCAACACTCAGAAATAATTTACAAGCACAGTATTTGTGTTTAGTAAGTCCGCCAGATCAAAGGCAGTAGGGATGACAAAGCGTTATTGGACCATATTGCTGTCCTGCACGAGTATTTGAAATGTAACAAGTACTTTTGGGTGTCATGGAAAATGTATGGATTAAAAAGTGTATCATTATATTTAAGAATGTAGTGAAGTAAAAGTAAAAGCTGTCAAATATATAAATAGTAAAGTACACACGCTAAAAAAAATACATTTTATTTAAGTACTTTACACCACTGCCCCTACAACAGGAAAATGTACACCTCTTCCCTGGCTGGTGCTAGCACTCCCAGACCCAGCCTCTCACATTACATTTCACCAGTCCTCCGGCTACACCTCACACACACACACGTCACATACATACTTGTAACGCCTCTCATGGGTTGAAGAAGGAGACCAAAGCGCAGCGTGGTAAGTGTTCATGATTCTTTATTTCTCAAAAACACTCGAACAAAATAACAAAGTAGAAAAAAACGAAATCGCACAGTTCTGTCAGGCAACAAAACAGCTAAACAGAAAATAACTACCCACAAACACAGGTGGGAAAAAAGGCTGTGTAAGTATGATTCCCAATCAGAGACAACGATAGACAGCTGCCTCTGATTGGGAACCACACTCGGCCAAAAACAAAGAAATAGAAAACATAGAAATAAAGAAACTAGAATGCCCACCCTAGTCACACCCTGGCCTAACCAAAATAGAGAATAAAAACCTCTATGGCCTGGGCGTGACAATACTGCTATCCCCACCTCCTGAGTTCTGGCTCTGACACAGAGTTTCATCAGTGTATGAGTGTGTGTGTCCGTATGTCAGTGTGTTTACCGAGGGGGAAAGGCTAGTGTGCCAGCGGCACGGAGATTGTGATTAGAAGAGGCCTTTTCTTATTAAAATGGGCATTGAATCGAGACTCTGGCCCATCAGAGTAGATCAAGCCTTTTTTTCCTGGGCGCTCTTTTTGTCATAACCCCTAACTGATTACCACAGCCAGGCCTTTCATTCCCAGAGGATTTCTGAGCTCGGGAAGAAGATGACGAGTGAAGAAAAGACCACCTCCTCCGCCTGCCAGGATAGAGGGAGCTTAAGATCGAAATCGGAGGGAGAGAGAGACGGAATGAGAGAGGGAGGGAATGAGAGAGAGATAGATGAAACACTCGTCAAGGTGTTTCCAATCAGCCTCCATTGTGAGAAACCGGGGGAGAGTTGGCAGGCAAAGCATCTATGTGTGGTTATGTTGGTGTTGTATTCAGCTGTGCTGCTCACGCTACAGGATTGAAATGTTAAGAGAGAAGTCACGGTTAAGGGGGTGATCGTACCTCAATAGATATCGCAAATGTACACACAGAAGCACATACACATTTCACAGAGATGGATCACTTACACACATGCACACACACACACACACACACACCTCAACATCAGTTCTAGAATACCCTTGATCAGAGGGATTTTGGGGAGATGGTGAAGAGATGGATGAAATGGAGAAAAGGGAAGACTTCCAAACTGGAACTAAATCTCTCCCACTTAACTTCCTTTCTTTGTCTTATTCTCCATCTCGCTGCCCCCTTCTTTCACTCTCTCCTTTTTGCAAAAGTACTATTTCTCCCTCAGTCAAGTCAATGAAAGTGGCAGAGCCTTACTCCCTCTCTCATTCACTCTCTTTCAAATGATCTGCCCGAGCCCTCTGTTGATTGGAGCCCATGTCTCTCTCTCTCCCTCCCCCTCGCTCTCTCTTCCTCTCTCGCTCCTCCTCAGAGCCTTCTGTCTGTCCATCAACCAAGCTTTTCCAGGAGAGAATAAGAGAATAAGAGAGAGAGAAAGAAAGGAAGGAAGAAAAAGAAAGCGGGGTAGAAGAGTGGTGAGAGAGAAAGAGGAGGAGACTGAAAAACATGGAGATGGAGAGAGGGAATGACAGAGGGGAGAGCAGTCGGGAGGGCTGGGGTGTCTGGTTAGAGAGCGGCCTGGGGTATTTATTCTGGGTCTTTTGACATGTTAATTTGCTTAGTGACTACTTTAATCGTTCCCTCTTCCCGTCGCAGCCTTCAAAGAGAGGATGATTTTCAAAAAGATGAGGGAGAGGAGTGGAGAGAGAACGAGCTGGCTCCAAAACCATTCTTTACACAATGTCCCCTGAATGTTCACGGTCGTTAGCTGAATATTTGCTGAAAAATTAATGGAGTTTTAACGGTGTGGTTACATGTGGGTTATGCGGGTGGCGTTCGGTTGCGTTTGTTGTGTTTGTACTGTCAGAGCACTGCCCGCCTGCTTGGGTCACACTCAACAAGCACTTTTTTCCTGGCCTGAATGGGGTGAGGAGAGAGGGCGATGAGTGTTAGGAACAGCAGGGGAAAGCGTCGAGCCAGGACCGTGGTACGAGCAGGAAGAAACTTTCAACACCTCCAGTAATGATCACTGAATTACAATTCATCTGGTGGAGGGAGGGGGAGAGGGAGAGTGAGGGGGAAAGGGAGAGGGAGGGCAAGCTGTTTTACATAAGTGAAGCTAAACAAGCAAGAAATATGAGGACTCTAAGGTACAGCAATTATTTTAGCGTGATTGCTGAAAAAATAAGGGGCGAAAGGATCCTCCGTCATGAGACATTTCGTCCTCTTTGTCATACTTTTCCTTTCCCTTACCTGGTGCTAATAGATTCTCGTCTCTCCTTACAGCAACACAAAATGAGCTTCTCTAGAAAGTGACGTGCACATTCAATTCTATTCTATTCTAGTGTATGTGAATGTGTGTGAATGTGTGTGTGTGTGTGTGCGTGCTTGTGTGTCGGAATAGAGACTGGCGATAATGTTCACCAAGGTGCTTTCACCAGAGACAGCCTGACTAGCACTAACAACCCTGGAGAGGGAGGGAAAGGGAGAGAGGGGGAGGGAGGGAGATGGGGAGAAAGGGAGAGAGAGGGAGGGATGGAAGAAGGGAGGGCAAGAGAGAGAGAGAGAGAGGGAGGGAGGGCTGACAAAAAAATACATGAAGAGAGGGAGAAAGATAGGGGGAAAAGGGGGCGGAAGAGAGAGGGAGACTACAGATGCAAACCTAATATGCATTTGTGTATTTAAAGTCATGAGGGACTAGAGGGATAAATAGAATTACGTGATGAATTTAGATGATATTCCCTAGTGCATATTTAACAATGTTAACAGAGAGAGACCGAGACAAAGAAACACAGAGAGAAAGAGACAGAGACAGAGACAGAGACAGAGACAGAGACAGAGAGAGAGAGAGAGAGAGAGAGGATAGAGATAGAGACAGACAGAGACAGAGAGAGGCCTACATCTCATACAACTACATGAATACTGGAAAGCTGTGTGATATGTAATACCCCATAATCCAATAATGTGAACCACTTTCAGTTGAGAAGGTATACGGTCAGGATCAACAGGTTAAGGTTAGGAGAATAGAGCAAGAGAAAGTCTATGGTCAGGATCAACAGGTTAAGGTTAGGAGAATAGAGCAAAACACTACAATCACAGTCTTTGGACACAATCCTTCCTCTCTCTGACTCTAATCTGGTCATACACACACAAACACACTCATTCATGCAAGTACACATCTTGCTACAACAGAACAGGTGGGTGGATAGGCAGGTTGACTTGAAAGAGCAGCAGCTTCCCTCTCCTTGATGTAGTATTTGTAAAGGTGGTGTGGAGGTTTAAACTCCCAGTCTGCTCCCCACCCATCCCTCCCTCCCTCCCCAATGAGAGGTGTCAAAACAGTCTGCCACCTTCACGGTTCAGCCACCCAAGTCGTCTGCCTCCAACACATACACACAGAAACTCGCACACATGAACGCAATACACGGACAAACCTGGACACACACACACACAGTCACACACATGAACTCACATGAACGCAATACACACACTGACTCACACACATCGATACACACACATTCACACATGCAAACACTTGTGACACGTCCTTCCGACAATCCCCCCTCAACAATGCGGTCACCCTCAACAGACGACTAGCGGCAGAGAGCGCTACCCCACTACCCAAGCTCATAGAAACAAGGGAATGAGAGAGAAAAGAAAGGAGCCCAAAAGCAAACCCCCGGTCCTTCTCATGGAGCCCTCCCTGGCCCCTGTACCTCTCTCCCCTTGGCCCCTGTGCTCTGTGTACACATTCTGGCGGCCCCCGAGCACCCAGCTGTCAGGATCCTGACGTCTTAATAAATCCTGTCCCTCGACCCTGTCATGCATACCAGCAAGATGGATGAACAACTTATTGACCTTTGACCCTCAGCCAGTGTTCACAATCCTCTGACCCCCCCCCTAACCCACACACCCCCCAACCTCACTGCTTCAACAATGATGGAGGAGTCCCATTCACTCACCACTGCTGGGAACCAGAGGCCAAGGTACCCCCATAACCTTGACACACACACCCACACAAACACACACACACACCCTCTTTCTGACGGAGGACTTGAGACTCAACCCCCCATCTCAGCCCCTCTTTAGTGTCTTGGTCCACATGATTATATTGAAGTTGAGCCCCCCACTATTCTGCCTCGTCACACTGGGGAATATTAACCAGCTCATCGGTGCACTTGAAGGCTGACAGTGAGCTCCACCTTTTAACCCATCAAACACTGAGGTAGACCCTGGACTGACGCTCTGGTAACCATGGAGACCCAGGCAGAACGTGAGTGTGTGTCTGACCCAACTCTGATGTGATAGAGCACATACCACTGATGTTATATGACACAGCACATACATACAGTGCCCCCCGTAATTATTGGGACAGTGACACAGAAAGTTAGACGCACAAATATCATACCCCCCCCAGTGACACAGAAAGTGAGACGCACAAATATCATACCCCCCCCCCCAAAATGCTAACCTCCCATAGGGTATGGTATTTGTGCGTCTGTAACTTTCATTATTCACGATTCATTAAGGACTATCCACAATAATGGCAGCATCCACATTAACGTAGAAATGTTTAGAAACGTATTATATTCTTATTTACAATAAAAGTGACTCCAAAGTGACATAATACATTATTTATCATTCATTTCTATTGGACACAAAATATTCTGAAACACAACCAAAACAAACAGCAAATGCATCCAACAAGTTTGTAAAGTCACCAGCTTGATGTAATCATTGTGTGCTAGGAATATGGGACCAAATACTTACTTTTGACTACTTTAATACACATATAAGTGAATTGGTCCCCTAAAATGAGGGGACTATGTACCGAAAGTGCTGTAATTTCTAAACCGTTCACCCGATATGGATGAAAATACCCTTTAATTAAAGCTGACAGTCTGCACTTTAACCTCGTAGTCATTGTATAATTTCAAATCTAAATTGCCAAAATAACTAAACATGTGTCACTGCCCCAATAATTACGTAGGGCACTGTATACACATCGCAAAAAGACACATTAACACATGACTAGACACTCATAGAAACAATCATTGCAAAGATAGACTAAAGGGCACTCAGTTGCCCATGAGTTTGGTATGAGAGAGAAGTAAATATTGCTGACTCACACCAGTAAGGATACATCATCTTTCAAAGAGTACTCTCAGTCAGCTCTCCTTCCTTCAGCCTGCCATCTCTGCTCTCTCCTTTGAAGACAACCCAGGGAGGGAGAAACCTGGCCCCTGCCATCCACACAGCCACAGAAACCAACAGGGGAGACGGGCTACACTCCAAAGAACATTCTTGCCCCGAAATGCTACCCCCTGACCCCCAACCTATCCCACACACACACACACACCATCTTTGGCCATTTGTACCTCAGTGCGCCCTCCTCGACCCTCCTCAGAAGGAGCCAGCCAGCCCTACTACCCTAAATCACCAGGCCTGTTTGTCATGCAATTAGTCCTGAGATAGTGCTTAAAGGTTCCCCCGTAAATTAAGGTAGGTAGAGTGGCCCGTCCCCCGTTAATCAACCTGGCCGGCCTCTGACCCCACGCTGCAGCGGCCCACTGACCTTTAGGGGGGGGGGGGGGCAGCTGACGGCCAACTACACACACACACACAACACACTGGTAGTCACACACCAGGAACTACACACACACACAACACACTGGTATCCACACCAGGAGAGAAACCTGGTAGTCACACACCAAGTGAAAAACATACAGTAGGTCTATATATCCTTGGTAAATGTATTAACAGATTCAACATATTTTTATTTATTCTGGCTTTTGAGTACAATTTCGTTTATTTGCATTGCCATGTTTTTATTCAGATGCTGATGGATAACAAAAGACATTCACTAAGTATAGCCACACAAACAACATTAAACAAGAGCGATCATTGAGGTGGACTAAAGACTAAAAACAAACACTTTCATCATTTTTTCCCCCTCATCGCCGTGTGTCTCTGTTTCAGCTCTATTTCATTGGTGAGAGTGTGTGTGTTTCTTTTCACCTCTCGTCCACCTGCATAGAATGATAAACCAGACGAGTGAGGGCTTCTGTCTATCTCTCTCTCACAGGCCAGCACTGGCCCTTCTGAAAATCATCTAGCTGGGATTTGGGCTGTGGTGGGGAAAGGTGGGGTGGGGAGGAGAGAGAGAGAGAGACCGGGAGAGACTGGGAATCATCTTCCTGGGATTGGGGCTGGGGTCTGGAGGAGCGAGAGAGACTAGGGATCATCTGGCTGAGATTGGGGCTGGGGTCTGGAGGAGCGAGAGAGACTAGGAATCATCTGGCTGAGATTGGGGCTGGTGGTGTGGTGGGTAGGGGAGGAGAGAGACTGGGAATCATCTGACTGGGATTGGGGCTGGGGTCTGGAGGAGAGAGAGAGACTGGGAATCATCTGGCTGGGATTGGGGCTGGTGGTGTGGTGGGTAGGGGAGGAGAGAGAGAGAGACTGGGAATCATCTGATTGGGAATGGGGCTGGTGGTGTGGTGGTAGGGGAGGAGAGAGACTGGGAATCATCTGACTGGGAATGGGGCTGGGAGGAAAGAGACACTGGAAGCTATTAAGACTGATCTCTCCTGAGAAATGTATCCAGCAGATACACATGGCAGACAGGCAGGCCTGTCCCCTGGCCTAACAAACACATCCCAATAGCAGGCCTGTTACCCTGGCATAACAAACACATCCCTGTAGCAGGCCTGTCCCCTGGCCTAACAAACACATCCCTATAGCAGGCCTGTTCCCAGGCCTAACAAACACATCCCTATAGCAGGCCTGTACCCTGGCCTAACAAACACATCCCTATAGCAGGCCTGTCCCCTGGCCTAACAAACACATCCCTATAGCAGGCCTGTCCCCTGGCCTAACTAACACATCCCAATAGCAGGCCTGTCCCCTGGCCTAAATAGCACATCCCAATAGCAGGCCTGTTCCTCTGTCCTAACTAACACATCCCAATAGCAGGCCTGTTCCCTGGCCTAAATAGCACATCCCAATAGCAGGCCTGTTCCTCTGTCCTAACTAACACATCCCTATAGCAGGCCTGTTCCCTGGCCTAACAAACACATCCCTATAGCAGGCCTGTTCCCTGGCCTAACAAACACATCCCTATAGCAGGCCTGTCCCCTGGCCTAACTAACACATCCCAATAGCAGGCCTGTCCCCTGGCCTAAATAGCACATCCCAATAGCAGGCCTGTTCCTCTGTCCTAACTAACACATCCCAATAGCAGGCCTGTTACCCTGGCCTAACGAACACATCCCAATAGCAGGCCTGTTCCCCTGGCCTAACTAACACATCCCAATAGCAGGCCTGTTCCCCTGGTCTAACTAGCACATCCCAATAGCAGGCCTGTTCCCCTGGCCTAACTAACACATCCCAATAGCAGGCCTGTTCCCCTGGTCTAACTACCACATCCCAATAGCAGGCCTGTTCCCCTGGTCTAACTAGCACATCCCAATAGCAGGCCTGTTCCCCTGGCCTAACTAGCACATCCCAATAGCAGGCCTGTTCCCCTGGCCTAACTAACACATCCCAATAGCAGGCCTGTTCCCCTGGTCTAACTACCACATCCCAATAGCAGGCCTGTTCCCCTGGTCTAACTAACACATCCCAATAGCAGGCCTGTTCCCCTGGCCTAACTAACACATCCCAAAAGCAGGCCTGTTTCCCTGGTCTAACTACCACATCCCAATAGCAGGCCTGTTCCCCTGGTCTAACTAGCACATCCCAATAGCAGGCCTGTTCCCCTGGTCTAACTAGCACATCCCAATAGCAGGCCTGTTCCCCTGGCCTAACTAGCACATCCCAATAGCAGACGTGTTCCTCTGGCCTAACTAACACATCACAATAGCAGACCTGTTCCTCTGGCCTAACTAATGCATCTCAATAGCAGGCCTGTTCCTGTGGCCTAACTAGCACGTCCCAATAGCAGGCCTGTTCCCCTGGTCTAACTAACACATCCAAATAGCAGGCCTGTTCCTCTGTCCTAACTAACACATCCCAATAGCAGGCCTGTTTCCCTGGTCTAACTAACACATCCCAATAGCAGGCCTGTTCCTCTGTCATAACTACCACATCCCAATAGCAGGCCTGTTCCCCTGGCCTAACTAACACATCCCAATAGCAAGCCTGTTCCCCTGGCCTAACTAGCACATCCCTATAGCAGGCCTGTTCCTCTGGCCTAACTAGCACATCCCAATAGCAGGCCTGTTACCCTGGTCTAACTACCACATCCCAATAGCAGGCCTGTTCCCCTGGTCTAACTAACACATCCCAATAGCAGGCCTGTTCCCCTGGTCTAACTAGCACATCCCAATAGCAGGCCTGTTCCCCTGGCCTAACTAGCACATCCCAATAGCAGACGTGTTCCTCTGGCCTAACTAACACATCACAATAGCAGACCTGTTCCTCTGGCCTAACTAATGCATCTCAATAGCAGGCCTGTTCCTGTGGCCTAACTAGCACGTCCCAATAGCAGGCCTGTTCCCCTGGTCTAACTAACACATCCAAATAGCAGGCCTGTTCCTCTGTCCTAACTAACACATCCCTATAGCAGGCCTGTTCCCTTGGTCTAACTAACACATCCAAATAGCAGGCCTGTTCCTCTGTCCTAACTAACACATCCCAATAGCAGGCCTGTTTCCCTGGTCTAACTACCACATCCCAATAGCAGGCCTGTTCCCTGGCCTAACTAACACATCCCAATAGCAAGCCTGTTCCCCTGGCCTAACTAGCACATCCCTATAGCAGGCCTGTTCCTCTGGCCTAACTAGCACATCCCAATAGCAGACCTGTCTCCTGGCCTAACTAACACATCCCAATAGCAGGCCTGTTCCCCTGGCCTAACGAACACATCCCTATAGCAGGCCTGTTACCCTGGCCTAACGAACACATCCCAATAGCAGGCCTATCTCCTGGCCTAACTAACACATCCCTATAGCAGGCCTATCTCCTGGCCTAACTAGCACATCCCAATAGCAGGCCTGTTCCTCTGTCCTAACTAACACATCCCAATAGCAGGCATGTTCCCCTGGCCTAACTAACACATCCCTATAGCAGGCCTGTTCCTCTGTCCTAACTAACACATCCCAATAGCAGGCCTGTTCCTCTGGCCTAACTAACACATCCCAATAGCAGGCCTGTTCCTCTGGCCTAACGAACGCATCCCAATAGCAGGCCTGTTCCTCTGTCCTAACTAACACATCCCAATAGCAGGCCTGTTCCTCTGTCCTAACTAACACATCCCAATAGCAGGCCTGTTCCTCTGTCATAACTAACACATCCCAATAGCAGGCCTGTTCCTCTGTCATAACTAACACATCCCAATAGCAGGCCTGTATCCCTGGCCTAACTAGCACATCCCAATAGCAGGCCTGTTCCCCTGGCCTAACGAACACATCCCAATAGCAGGCCTGTTCCCCTGGCCTAACTAGCACATCCCTATAGCAGGCCTGTTCCTCTGGCCTAACTAGCACATCCCTATAGCAGGCCTGTTCCTCTGGCCTAACTAGCACATCCCAATAGCAGGCCTGTTACCCTGGCCTAACTAACACATCCCAACAGCAGGCCTGTTTTTCCTGGCCTAACTAACACATCCCAATAGCAGGCCTATCTCCTGGCCTAACTAACACATCCCTATAGCAGGTCTGATCCCCTGGCCTAACTAACACATCACAATAGCAGGCCTGTTACCCTGGCCTAACTAACACATCCCAACAGCAGGCCTGTTTTTCCTGGCCTAACTAACACATCCCAATAGCAGGCCTGTTACCCTGGCCTAACTAACACATCCCAATAGCAGGCCTGTTTCTCTGGCCTAACTAACACATCCCAACAGCAGGCCTGTTTTTCCTGGTCTAACTAACACATCCCAATAGCAGGCCTGTTTCTCTGGCCTAACTAACACATCCCAATAGCAGGCCTGTTACCCTGGCCTAACTAACACATCCCAAATAGCAGGCCTGTTACCCTGGCCTAACTAACAAATCCCAATAGCAGGCCTGTTCCTCTGTCATAACTAACACATCCCAATAGCAGGCCTGTTCCTCTGTCATAACTAACACATCCCAATAGCAGGCCTGTTACCCTGGCCTAACTAACACATCCCAATAGCAGGCCTGTTCCTCTGTCCTAACTAACACATCCCAATAGCAGGCCTGTTCCTCTGGCCTAACTAACACATCCCAATAGCAGGCCTGTTCCCCTGGCCTAACAAACACATCCCAATAGCAGGCCTGTTCCTCTGGCCTAACTAACACATCCCAATAGCAGGCCTGTTCCCCTGGCCTAACAAACACATCCCAATAGCAGGCCTGTTCCCCTGGCCTAACAAACACATCCCAATAGCAGGCCTGTTCCTCTGTCATAACTAACACATCCCAATAGCAGGCCTGTATCCCTGGCCTAACTAACAAATCCCAATAGCAGGCCTGTTCCTCTGTCATAACTAACACATCCCAATAGCAGACCTGTTACCCTGGCCTAACTAACACATCACAATGGACTGGATAATTACGCCATTTACAATCATCACCGCTTCTATTACCCAGCCTGATATCATGTAGGAGAGACGCAGGGAGGGGAAGAAGAGAGAGAGACAACAAGCAAAAGAGAGAGCGGCTGGTGAATAGAGAGAGGGAGAGAGAGCGAGAGAGAGTGAGAGACAAAGAGATTGGGATACATGGAGGGAGTGAGACAAAGAGACAGACAGAGAGAGAGGAGGGAGATTTGATAAAGAAGCAGACTACTGTATGGAGATAGAGATGGAAGGTGAAGGAAGAGAAAACAATAGAGAAGAGTATAAATAACCACAAAGAACAGCTGCTGCCCGTGACTAGAGGAATATATATATCAGAAGCAAACAGAAGCTTTCTCTCCTTAACTTACCCTGGCATTCAACGTTTCTCTCCTCAAATCCCGGGTTACACAGGCAGTTCCCGATGGGCACCAGCCACTCTCCGTCCGCCCCGCAGTACATTTTGGGAACGTCACGCTCCTCTGAATCATTTACGCAGGATCCTCGGACTTCTACCAGTGATGAGGTGTCAGCCCCGGTGGTGGTGTCAGGGAACTGGGCCAGGTTCCTCACAGCCATGGGACACTTCTTATAGAACACCCTGACAGACACCAGGGCAATGCAGGCTCCCACGTCCTGGAAGGCCAGGTAGAAACCCTTCCGGGTCAAGGCTCCCACGTCCCTGACCTCCGTGTTCAACTTCATGATGCGGTCTCCGATGTCCACTTGGGTGAAGCTCTCGTCGGCCGCCACCGTGTCGATCTTGCCAAACTGGTTCTCTGGGATGTAGCGCTCCTTGTCGTTGTTGGACTCGTAGTAGTAGAGGTTGAAGGTCTCCTTGCAGGTTCCCATGACACCAGGAAGACTGTTACAGTCGCGCAGGGTGAACTTGATTTCAATGTAGACACGCTGGGCGCCAACCCGGGGGATCCAGTCAGTTCTAAGCCAGTTGTTTTGGTTGGGTTCCATCACGTTACACACCTGGTACGTCCTGATGGGAATGTTCTTCTCATCCATGATGCTCACCTCCTCCCACTGAGGAGACAAACAGAGGAAATGTTAGGAAAACATCTGACAAATATTATGAGAAATCTGTAAAATGGTAGGCCACATATAAACCTTAACTTGCAGACATACTGTACATTGAGAAAGACCATAGCAGAACAGTGACTTAATATCTGCGTCTCAGTAGGCCAAGTATTTAATGGCCAAACGTAATAATAAATGCATGACAAAGCCTAATAGAAATAGCAAGGCCTGTCATAATGAAACTACTACCGGTACAATCAGAAATAAGTACACATAGGCTGCTGTACTGTATTCAAGCCTGACTAGTACACTTTCTCTCCACAAAAAAGGAAACCAACCAAATCCTTGGGGAACATGCACCATTCAAATTATTATTTTAATGTCATATAATGATGACCTCAATGTAAATCCCCATAACTCCATGATTCATTTAAAGGTCACCAAATGGAGAGAAATACAGTGTGAGGGTGAAGAGATATTGAAAGAATCTTCTGTATGAGCTAATGGATAGGCCTGTCTGTAACAGTTTAACTTTAGTCCGTCCCCTCGCCCCGACCCGGGCGCGAACCAGGGACCCTCTGCACACATCAACAACAGTCACCCACGAAGCATCGTTACCCATCGCTCCACAAAGGCCGCGGCCCTTGCAGAGCAAGGGGAACCACTACTTCAAGGTCTCAGAGCAAGTGACGTCACCGATTGAAAGGCTATTAGCGCGCACCACCGCTAACTAGCTAGCCATTTCACATCCGTTACAAGGACTTATAGGGATCTGAACAGAAACCCAATGGAAAAAGGGTGTCTGTGTTCCTTCTGTAGGCCTACAACTTATTTTGGAGAGGGAGAGGGTTTGGACAGCACACATGTGGACCGGGTGTTTTTAGAATGAACTCATTGGTAAAGGACGTGAACATGAGGTGCATGGATTACGTTATCGATGACTGGCTGGCTTATTATTATAGGAGCAATGTTTGTTTTACTTACGATAAAGTCCCAGCTACTAAAGAGTATGGTCTTTTGAAAGGCGTTGGGGGCATTATGGTGTGCGCTGTTAAAGGGCCAACGCAGCCGTATTTATCTCAATATATAATCATTTCGGGGTAACAATTAAGTACCTTACTGTGATTGTCTTAAATTAAAATGGACAAAAAGAAACAAAAAATAGCTTGTTAGCAAAGAGACATTTCTCAAGCAAGAATGTTGCTAGGACTGTCTGGGAGTGGTCTGAGTGGGGAGGGGACACTGAAAACTAGCTGTTATTGGCAGAGAGGTTTGGAACTCTCTTTCTTATTGGTCTATTAACTAATTTACCACCTGGTGATGTCAACAGGCAGGCCAAAACTCCATCCCACCAAAACAGGCTGAAATTTTCAGGTGGTCTTTTCAAATAACTCTTACACTAAAAGGGCATGATCATCATTTTCACAATTTAACAGTATTAGTCGACATCTTAGTCTGGAAGTATGTATGAAAAAAAACGCAGGGAAATCTCATTTTTGACTGCACTGGGCCTTTTACATTTTTCACAATGAGGTTTAAAAAAGTTGTCAAATTGACTGCATTTAAAGACAAGAGCAGACAAGCCAGCCTTCTGCTTGTATCTGCTTAGGACTATATTCTATTTAGAGAAACGAGTCCAAACAGAGCTATTACTTGGGGGAAGGATGTACGCTGTGCTGAATTTGATTCAAGGCGTTATCATAACTAATCTCGTTTAAAGCCCTATTCATTTGAGTAGGGGAGATAACGCTAAACATGGCTGAGGCTCCGATTTGAGAAAGTGTCCATCACCCAGCTGCTTTATTCAACAGCTTTCTTCTTTCTGCTTGGCCCTTTATTGTGGAAATCAACCGGCTAGGCAGATAAGGCCGCACCTTTCCCCGATAGCGGAGGAGAGGGAGAATGGGGGTAATTGGTCGTAATGAGAGCGTGAATGCAGGGCTGTCGGCGCTGCCAGCACCCTGTCAATCCATCCGCCACGGAGGAAACCGCTGAAGAAGGAACGGAGAGCACCCAACAGCAGCACACACGAGCCACATTCATTGAACAGCAACTCAACCCAATGGTGATTAAAACAAGAGTTGGAGAGAAGGCTGACACAAAACGGCAACGTTTATTTTGTGGGTCTATAGCATACCATAAACTGTATCATTAAAATATAATTGATATGCCAGAAGATGCCTGAATAGAAAGAAGGACGTAATGGATAGCATATGTTGCTCAACTTTGGGCCACCTTGTTGGTTTAGTCTATAAATACAACAACACATATAAGATGGTTCCATGCAATTATTCAAACGCCAGTGCTGTTGCTGCTTCGGCTCAGGGAACAACGGACAGGGGAGTGTGTGCCAGACCGGCCTCAGCCGCGCGCACCGAAGGGCCTAACACGGCCATTCCCGAAACAGTCGCACTCTGTACCTTATCTGCGCAACTATATATATCCCAATTAGACCGCGGGATCATGCATTTAGTCCGATCACATTCCCTATTGCTTTATGGCCCAATCCAATCCTACTGTGAGGACTGAAACCCGCTGCCCTTTCCCTTCATTCATCCATTCCAGAGGGCCCTTTCTGTGCTGCCAAGTTCCTCTTCCCCCGCGCCTCAATGGGGGAAAAGGATATAAAGTTTCTCCACAAAGACCGATTCAATCAGCCGTCTATTCAGGAAACCCGACGCCCGCTGCAGTATCGGACTCGAATCTAACCATTACGGCGAGTAGAGGGAGAGAAGGACAGAGGGGGTCGGTGGGCTATAGAGGACATCGTCTCTCCATTTTGACTCAACGGGGGACTCGCGTCTGAACAAGGGACACTTACCCCTCCTTCTGTTGGGTTGGCGAACCAGCCCAACTCCCCCGCTACAGATCTGGAGTCCAGTAATGTCACTGAAAAACATAGAAAGAGAAGTGAGCAGTTATAGACTGTTCATAACACGGAATATGTGTAACCTTGTCTACAGTGATAATATACAGTCTGGAACAGCCACCGTGTTGTTGCCATAGTTGGATAGTTATGCCGTTTGCCGAGGAAAACAACTACATGCAATCTGCTCAACGAAAAACATGTCAGAAGTAAGCTAATGATCAATATGTAATGACGTATCTATAGGCCCATTCCACACACCTACATCCATAAACGATGTAATATGTTTGCATTACTCAAATGCGTAATATGGATAGATTTTTCCAGGGGGATTTGTGATGATTAAAAACATAAAGGGATCCCATTTTACGGGGATTTTATATTTTGTATAAAGAACCATGGGTATTGTCAATGTAACCCAGTGAATGCGACTCTCCAAAACATATTGAAGACTCCGTTTGTGTGTTTTATTAACTCGGGTCCTGAGGTTCTACGATGAGGAGCACGGACGTCTAAATGAACTTGCTTCAGTGAGAAATCAAAAAGAATCCGTAATGACATTTCAATAGTCCCTTATATATATTACGGAAATCCTCTCACTGCGCAGTGAAGAAAATCACAAATGTAAGCGCTTAAATATGCAGTGAGTTTAATAAAAAAAAGTGGATTTAATTTAAGATGTTTTCCTTTATCTGAAATGACTTGGCTTGGGTAATTATTTCAGTATTGTTTTGAAGTTAATGCGTTTTGACATAGAAAATGCGCAAACGCCACTTGTTAATTGAATGGGGATAATTTTACAGAACTGCGACTGCAATACAAGGTTATGAACTAATATTACATGGCTCATTTTGTAAGGGGGGCTTTTGCACAACGGCCTTGCACAAAATCAGACACATGCATGCCCTCCAAAGCAATAATGATTTGTTTATAACATCGTGTCTTTGTAGCCTATATGGCTCAAGAAAAAACGAATGTTGCTGAAGAAGTTGACTGTCGCCTAATTAACAGAGACTGAAGTAAGATTTAACAGCACTCCACTCAGATCCTGCTAGAGCCCCATATAGACTTCATACGCTGCGGCTTTTTGCAAAGCGCTTTCAGCAACTTGGGTAGCAAGATAACCTAGTAGTCTATGACACAAAACGTTCGATGGGTTTGACGCATTTGGAAAGCCTAGTCCAATGTCAGAGATTAATGGTACATGATGATGAGAAAATGAATAGTGTTGGCCAATTCTTTGAGTGCTGCTGGTCCTTGCACGAGTCCAGCATAGCTACGGGACACCGGGCTGGTGGTCCGTCTCACACATGAAGTGGACTGAGTATAAACTAGCGGAGAAAAAGTCCAGAACGGGGCTCCGCTATTATTCCAAGTCTTACCTTCGTTTGGGGGGTAAATCCGTGCCGAAGAAACACACGTAGAAATTCCAAGCAGCACAGAGGTCGCCGTAAACAAAATCCCAGCCATGAGTGCCATTTGTCGTTTTTTCTGGTCGTTCGTTCCGCTCCTCACAGGTCCTGCTCTCTCTCTCTCCCTGTGGAATATGTGTTTGAAGCAGGGATAGAGCGAAGCTCCGAAAACAGCCGGGAGGTGAGTCTGCGCGCTCTGACGCGGCAGTCAATCCAAATTAGAAACACAGTGGTCGGGAAAACAGGGGCAAATAATCATTAACTGTCCCCCTACCCCTCAGCCATGAATGGACACTGGTAGGGCCAAAATGGGAATGTGTAGAGGGCCAGGAGTTACTGTAATATTTAGTGAATTTATGTCATGCGGACACCACTATTTTTATTGTTAAAGAGAAGCAATAAACTTCCAAGATAATGTATTTACGTTGTAATTAATAATGAAGATGAAATTCCCCAAAACATTTAATACATTTTGATTTTTGTTTAATTTTTCAACATTCTCCTTATTAGGTCTAGGCTATAACACCAGTGTCTCAAAAGTGCTTTGCTCAAAGAATCCTAGAAAATCTTAATTATTTCTTAGGACTCGTCATTGTCATGTATAGGCAGATATTTGTCATTTTTCTCATAAAGTGAATTATGAATGTCGTCTCCAGTGATGCGCATCGCTGTCCAAGGTGAAACGCTTTAGACCAAGGTCGCCACCTAGCGGATACAATCACAGATAGTCAGTATCTATTGGATTATGGAACAAGTAAGAGCATGACCCGATAACATAACACGAAATTCCACTTTGGGAAATTGTGCAAAACAATTTTGTTATGAATGATGGGCACGAATCCCGTGTTATTGGATTATCGTCGTTACTCTAACAGCATTGTATCAAGGTTGTATAGGAATTAGGCCGGATACATCTGGGGTTCCATCCGAGTTGTGATATTAGAATGTTTGTTAATAGTTATCACCTACAGGTCTGCAGAGTATGAAATGTATAGAAAGAAATCAATGAGTAGCCTACTATTTTCCTTTGTTTTTTTTCTCAAACAATGATGGTATTATTCGGTTTGGGAAAATCCCAAGTGTCCACCCTTTTGGTTCAGCCTGTCTGTCTACTAACACGTTTTCTTCACCCTCTGCCTCACGTCCTCCTACGCAGGCTGGATCTTTCTCCATGCTCCCGCGGGATGAGCCAAGTTTTGCTACCTCCAGGCAGGCTTCAGTGAGCCGCACAGGGCCATCGTCGTCGAGTAGTTGGGTAGTTCTCGCATCACCTCACACAGTCACTAATACATACACAAAAAGGCCCAGCAGGCTACCCGCAGTTCTTCCTCATCATGGCTCTTCCATTTAACGTGGCCCTACAGAGGTTTTGTATATTTTCAGCCAGTAGTTTTGAAAGTAGTTCTCAGGACCCAAAATGGCTGAGGTAATACCAAGTCGCTATTATTCGAGTCACAAGCAAATCTCAAGTTACAAGGTCTGAGTCTCAAGTTGAGTCCAAAGCAGAACGGGTCAAGACTCTAGTCAAGTCCAAGACGTGCATTCTAAGAGCAAGTGACGTCGAGTCTAGCCACAAGTTTAAGTCAAGTCTCAAGTCAAGAAAACAATATCTATACATGCAAATACTTTTTCAACTACAAATCTTTGTATATTTATCGAGGCTACAGGAAAGTCCTTTTCATTATTTTGTCTACAACATGTTTTTATTAGCCTATGTAATTGTGTAACGGATGTGAAATGGCTAGCTAGTTAGCGAGTACGCGCTAGTAGCATTTCAATCAGTTACGTCACTTGCTCTGAAACCTAGAAGTAGGGTTGCACCTTGCTCTGCAAGGGCCGTGGCCTTTGTGGAGCGATGGGTAACGATGCTTCGTGGGCGACCGTTGTTGATGTGTGCAGAGGGTCCCTGGTTCGCGCCCGTGTCGGGGCGAGGGGACGGTTTAAAGTTGTACTGTTACATTGATGCTGTTGACCCGGATCACTGGTTGCTGCGGAAAAGGAGGAGGTTGAAAGGGGGGTGAGTGTAACGGATGTGAAATGGCTAGCTAGTTAGCGAGTACGCGCTAGTAGCATTTCAATCAGTTACGTCACTTGCTCTGAAACCTAGAAGTAGGGTTGCACCTTGCTCTGCAAGGGCCGCGGCTTTTGTGGAGCGATGGGTAACGACGCTTCGTGGGTGTCAGTTGTTGATGTATGCAGAGGGACCCTGGTTCGCGCCCGTGTCGGGGCGAGGGGACGGTTTAAAGTATTACTGTTACAATTGTAAAACATGGACATTGTAGTATAAAGGCATGACATCAGCAGAAGATAAGGCAGGTTGACATGCACAGAATGTAGACTTATTTACAGGTCTTGGTGATCCAATGGTGAAAGCGCCATATCATACAACATATACAAGAAGATTTACCAAATATACACAGGAAATAGCCCAAAAGAAATAGCCTCTGTATCAGGCTTAACCTGTCCTATCTGAACGGACGCAGGTAGAGGGCAAGACTGTACAGACTCCCCTTGAGAAACCAAATGGAATCTGTCTAACAGGAGCTCCAACAGGCAGGCCTACATAATAAGCACATGGCCCCCACGACCATACAATTACCCATTTGGAAAGTACAACTATTACATAAAAATTACATAAATATTACATTTACTCCTGAGGTGCTGACTTTCTGCACCCTTGACAACTACTGTGATTATTATTATTTGACCATGCTGGTCATTTATGAACATTTGAACATCTTGGCCATGTTCTGTTATAATCTCTACCCGGCACAGCCAGAAGAGGACTGGCCACCCCTCATAGCCTGGTTCCTCTCTAGGTTTCTTCCTAGGTTTTGGCCTTTCTAGGGAGTTTTTCCTAGACACCGTGCTTCTACACCTGCATTGCTTGCTGTTTGGGGTTTTAGGCTGGGTTTCTGTACAGCACTTTGAGATATCAGCTGATGTAAGAAGGGCTATATAAATAAACTTGATTTTATTTTGATTTTATTTGATACAACCAATAAACTGGTTCTACAATGGAAAAGGCAATTCCCACATCCATTGTTACATTGGTACATTTGTCTTTATCAGACGTAATGATTATTAATGATATTCCAACACCATGCATACATGGTACAATCATTTTCTCTCTTTCAACGTTCTGACTCCAAAGCGTGGAGCGCAGGCCGCGTGGAGCGCAGGCCACGTAGCCTATTTCTATGCCACTAAGAAACGCGCGCTTCTATTACTCACAACAACAAATGACAGAGACGTAGGACATAGACAAACGGAACTCCGACCTAAACCGGGAAATATGAACAAAGGAAACTATACAATGAATTAAATTATCATAACTTCCACCTCACGAGTCTTGCGAATGTTCAAGTGCACTATAAACATCGCGCCCACTCAGAGCATGGTAAGCAATGGTTGGCTATAAAATGAAACTGTATCGTAAGCCTATCAAACATGAAACAGAAATGTCTACGTGTTGCAATAAACAGCAAGGAAATGGAATGATGAAACGCTAGCAATTATTGTAGTATTAGATGGAATACAGATTTACCACGTAGGGCATATGCATGCAGAGCAAAATAAAGAGAAAAAAAGCCCTCTCCACTGGCGGGTTTGGAGAGCAACGCCTATGTTGCGTCTTCACCACAGTGATATTTGATTTTAACAACAAATTCTAAAAGCAAGCTTCATAAGTAAATTATCAATATCAAGCAATTGTTACATACCAAAGTACTAGACCTATCCTAGTAATTGTTGCCTCATTGCTGGTGAGTTTACAAGGTAAACAGTTAATATTGTTAATCACCAGAAATGTTTGGGGGTTGCGTATTTATTTATTATGGCAATCCTCTCTTCCTACAACTTGATGTTTGCGCTGCACCCGATCCTATAGCTGCACAGCATATCAGCAATCTGTTCATTGTGCACCCAACCTGTGTTGATTGACAGTTCACTGGTCCAATCAGATTGCCGAGTGTGCGTTTCACTAGCCAATGTGTTGCGATGCTGCGGGTACTGTCTCTGGCTGCGTGTAGATTAATCCACATAGACTCTGCCACAAAAATGAGTGACAAAACATTACAGAACCTGGACAGATAATTTCAAGTCATCAGTCTCAAATCAAAGTTGAGTCCCGAGTCTTTAGGCTCCAAGTCCAAGTCAAGTCTCAAGTTATTTTATTTTCTATCAAGTCAAGTCTCAAGTCATCAAATGTGTGACTGGAGTCGGACTGGAGTCCAAGACATGTCCACAATTCTGCAAAATGGGTCACCGAAAATGTTGCACAATTGTGAACTATGTCATCCATTTCATATGATGTGTTACGTCCTTCAAAGAAAAGGTGTAATTCCAAAGACATGTTATGTATTTGTAAGTGCTCAAGATCCCGCTTGGATGTGTAAACTGTAGGCTACACTTCTGCCTATGCACATTTAGCTTGGGGATGAGGTTCGTAGGTAGTCTGGCTAACACCTAACTCTCAAAGTCCTCCTGACTTCAGAGTCTGGAATGGCCCTTTGATGTTGTCGGCACAGGGCTGTGCTTTTACTTGTTGGCTCTCTGTCTCTTTCTCACTCAAACACCCACATGCACAGCCACACATAGTCCCCGAGAACCCCCCCCCCCCCCCTTCCATTACAACGGTTGGATTTTCAAATCCAACCAATGAGAGGTCTCAACCCAGAGGGGAAAAACATTGAGAGAACCAATCAAACCCGTTGCACAATTTCTGAGCGAATAGTGCATAATCAAACGGCCTCCTTTCCAGACCAGTGTGGTCACAGCTCTCATTGGGAGAGTCACATAGGTCACATCCGCCAGGCTAGTTAGTAGGCCCTATCTGGGCCTAAACCACACTCTCCATTTACAGTACGAGTCAAAAGGCTGGCCACACCTACTCATTACAGGGATTTTCTTAAGTTGTATTATTATTTTCTACATTGTAGAATAATAGTTAAGACATCAAAACTATGAAATAAAACATATGGAATCATGTAGTAACCAAAAAAGTGTTAAACAAATCATAATATATTTAATATTTTAGTTCCTTCAAAGTAGCCACTCTTTGCCTTAATGACAGCTTTGCACACTCTGGTCTGGCACCATAGACTATGATTGAACTATAGGGCTATATAAGGTACATCATCACTTTCCTGTCCTCACCGAGGCTATTAGGCTTATATCATCATTCATTTAACTTTTGGGGAAATCTTTAAGAACACAGCACAGGCAGACCTATGCCTGATCATCAATCCCACTAGTTGTTCACTAAATGACTAATTTATGCAGTAGTCTGGTTTGTTTTGATACAATATTTTCAGTTTTTGGAACTATAGGCTAATACCACCCCCAGAGTTCCATACAGTTTGGAATGGCAGTTTCGGAAACGCTCATGAGTTTTTTCATTGTGGGTGATCTCATTCTCTATAAAGCAGTCTTTGTCCCTGTGTTTAGATAGGTCCAGTACCTTTTGTTTGTTTTTTTCATTACCAGGCAGTAAGGGCTGCTATTTAGGGCTACTCTTGGACTACTCAAGGAAATGGCATTAGATCAGGAGGAAGGAAGGTGACTGTGTTGGATAGGGATGGAGTGGAAGGGTGGAGGGTGGAGGGTGGGTGAATATTGGACTTATGGTGTGGGGGGGGGGGGGGGGGTCGGGGGGTCTCCAGGGAGGGCATACTGTGTCTTTGTGGGGATATGGTTGCTCCGGTGAAAACATCCCGGTCCACATGAACTCGGCGTAGCATCTGGCGTTCCTCGAGATTGGCCACTTACTAAGTTCCAACATTGATTGTCCGACACCCGTCATGACCTGAATGGCAGCTTTCCATTTTCCCCTAACGACAAGCCACACAACCATAAAACCTGGAGTCTTTTCACAAGCTCGACCAATGGTGGCGAAGTTCGTGGTTGCTGCCAACGAAGGGGCCTATTGACGAACGGGCGGGGCCACTGCTGAGACGAGGTGGGGAAGGGAGGGGTGAGAGAGTGGGGGCTTCTTGTCTTCGTTCATTTGTGTCACAGGTTTTTTGATTGATTACACTCTGATCATTTCCTTTATCCTCTCATCAAACGATAAGGCGCTTTTTCTAAAGTGGCAGCCCACCCTTCCTCCTCCTTCCTCCCTCCTCATCCCACTCGGCTTTCACCAGATGGCACCTACTGCCCACACATCTGCATTGTGTGCCAATCAGACACACACACACACAAACAAATCTCAACTCACACACTCACAGCCGCTGCTGTGTGTGTTCCCTTTGTTTGTGTGTTGCAGTTTCCTTTAATTGTCAACTGAGCAACCCGCCCCTCCAAAATCCCCCTCTCCCTGGGCTAAAACAGATTTGGTCATAGTCTTAGCTGATTCCAGGCTGAGCCTACCTTACTGAAGCAGGGCTGAAGCCCTGAGCCCTGTGGAGAGCTGACCCCCAGGGGTACCGCCTTCGGACCCCAGCCTCATGTGGTGTTCCCTGGGAAAGCTGTCAGTGAGATAGCCCCTGGAGGTCAGGTGTGTGGGATTTGGAGAAGAGGAGGGAAGAGGATGAGAAGATGAAAGAAGCAGAAGGAGAGAGAGCATAAACCACCAACCCAGCAGTGTGTCAGTAACCGAGACAGGATAAGATACTCTCATCTCTGTAGCTCACGCAACATGTCTCACTCACTGCAGGGATGGATTTAATCACATCTTCACACAAGACATCAAATACCGGTTCTGTGGATTTCAGTCTGACAATGTCTGTTTAAACTGAAGCATGGAGACAGTTTGACTCTGAAACACCAATTCCACATTTACTATCCTTACCTGTTGCCTGTTGTTGTCCAGCAAACCACAAACTTGTGATCTCTTTAATGTATTTCTTCTGCAAATAAAAGCTTACGATACCTAAAACATTGTATCCATACAATGGCTAACACTTAAAATTCTAAGCTGCTATTCAATGTATCTCCAATTACTACCCACCCTCTCCCCCCAACCGGTGCAGTGTGATCTGGCCTTTCCCCACCCCTGGCACCCCCCTCTCCTCCCCTGCCTAGTGGTCAGCGGTCGTTACGAGCCACCACAGGCCTTTGGTCACATCCTAACAGGACTGCGTGTATGTTCGCCAGACACGTCCGTGAGGCGTTGAGGGGCCATTTTGTCATATTAAATAGACTTCAAGTACTTACAGGCACCAGCAGCCTTACAATATACAGTATATATATATATTTTTGTCTTTGTCATTGTTTTTTGTATATATCACAGTAAGAACCCTTCATATGGAGAAGTAAAGTCTCCATCACTCGCTGTAGTGTAGGCTACACATCCAATGTGTCTCCATTTCAAATCCACCCGCATCCTTGTCTATATGGAAGATCTAACTAATCTGTCCCATTTTGTTGCAGAAGTAACACTTTGTGATGTTAAGAGCGGGTTAATGACCCGGTAAATCTTGTGTCAGCGTGAGATGAAGTTCCTGTCAGGGACGTGTTTAAATGTCAGTACAGCACATTCACTCAGTGCTTAAAGTATCAACACACAACTACAAATCAGCCTTAACTTTGGGCAGGTTTTCAAGCTTTATGTAAAAGATGACATGAAAAAGAGACATTTGGCAGTGGCAGCAGGGAATAACCACTCTGGGGGAAATGATTTAAGGCGTCTGTAAGTCTTTTTATGGCCTGGTGTCAGATGCTGCACAGCTCTCTTCCTATCCCAGAGATCCAGCTCTCTCCCAGGGAATCGAAAGAGAGGACAGAGGATCCGGGATTAGCGGGTCATTAGTCTTTCCCAGATCATTTTCCTCTGGGAGCCTTGGAAATTGAGTTTTAACGGTGCTCACTCACAAGGAGAGCAGACATGGACAGAAATTGTGAACACCTCTTGCCATGACACGTTTGACTCGGCTGAGTGTGGTTGACAGGACAGACAGAGTGATTTGGTAACAGAGTTCATGTCAACTCTGCTACCAATGGAACTGGATGAAGACTTTTCACTTGCTTGATAGTTGTAATCTGTCCCCTCTACTTGGATATAAGTAGAGAGGACGTGGTGAAGGTCATGTTGTGGAAACCTGGCTAATCAGATCAGAGATTACTTCTAGGAATGGTGGTGGTGGAAGCAAGCCTGCTGCCTGAAAGTATCTGAACCGTGACCATCTTCTCGTCCTGAGGGTGTGTGTGGAACCAGAAGGAGGTTAGTCGGGTGGGAAGGTAAGACGGTGCTGCACATGGTAATGACCAGAGGTGATTTAAATTGAGTCGGTGTTGCCATGGCGTCCCACAGCACCATGCCAGCAGTCAGGGCTTATTGAGTTACACAGAGGATGACAGAGCTGTCTACAGCACCTTGGGAGGGCACACACACACACCATCTCTCTCTCTCTCAAACCAGCATGAAAAACACCTGCACAGACATCATCACAATAAACATATTCACACACACGGGCAAGCCAGTAAATAAACATATTCAAATCGACACCCACCCAAAAACACACAGAATCTCGCATACACACACCCACATTTACACCCTTGCACTATGGAAAAGAATGTGCAAACAGCAAACATGATTCCAGCTCCAAAACCAAACTCAAGAGCTCTGGTGGACAGATGCTGTCCCCACTGGACCTAAACACAACAGCCTTCCAGACATGTGCTGCAAATGGAACGGAGGTTGGTTCAGGTCTAAGGAGACACTTTCTCAAAAATAAAACTCACTCATACACACACTTGCAAATGTACTCTGTCTCACAAACAAACAAACACACATACACATACACATACATACATACAAACACACACACACAGGGAGACAAGGCCCAGGTAGCTCTTCAGTGCCAAAATAGCAATTACCCAGCAGGCCGTGCAGTGAGATAGGAGCCACTCTGTTGACTGACTACCCTCAGGAACACCAGCCCATTATTACTTATGTAAATATCGCATGACAGTGTCTCCATCCAATTTAGAGTAGAATGACTGTGTGTGTGTGTGTGCGTGTGCGTGTGCGTGTGCGTGTGTGTGTGTGTGTGCGCTTGGAGGAGGAAGGGGCTAGTGGAAGTAATTTCACTCCACTGAAATGGGAAGGTAGAGAGAGATAGTCTGGTTAGATGGCAGTGCTCCTTGACAGAGAAAAAAACATGCTCAAGAAAAAAAGTCGCAATATTCAGGACAGAAAAAAACAGTTATTTCATGGAACTCATGAAGAGGAAGCTTGCGCTTTTAGAAACTCGGAACGAGGTATGTTTTTAGTTTAAAAACAAGTCATCAGCATGTAGTTGGTAGCTTGCAACAAATAAAGTTTCCTCTATTATTACGCATATTATTAGTTAATTGTGGAAATAAATTAAGTTATGCAAGATTTTTAATATATACACTACCGTTCAAAAGTTACACTACTGTTCAAAAGTTTGGGGTCGCTTAGAAATTTCCTGGTTTTTGAAAGAAAAGCACATTTTTTGTCCATTAAAATAACATCAAATTGATCGGAAATAGACTGTAGACATTGTTAATGTTGTAAATTACTATTGTAGCTGGAAATGGCAGATTTTTAATGGAATATCTACATAGGCGTACAGAGGCCCATTATCAGCAACCATCACTCCTTACAAAGTCACGCATAAATCACTAAACTATATTTTGAAAGAAGCATATGTAAGCATATGTTTTTAATTTCAGACTTTTCCATCTCCACTAACCGAAGTTAATTGTAAGGATTTTTTTTCTATTAAAATTGTAAAATGAACAGCTGTACAGAAAGACTCATGTGTTGTCCAAATTACAGAGGAGGTACTTCTTGATGCAATTAAAGCCTCTAAGTCTGGGAAAACTCCAGGGCTGGATGGCATACCTGTTGAGGTATACCAAACCTTTTGTGATGTACTCAGAGGACCATTATTAGCATGTTTTAACCACTCCTATGTAAATTGTAGATTATCAGACACTCAACAAGAAGGTCTGATTTAATTATTACTGAAACAGGACCAAAGTGGTAAATATAAAGATCCAGTCCATACTTTTTTAAGGCCCCTTACTCTCCAGTGTTGTGAATTCTAGCAAAATGCATAGCTGTCACGTCCTGACCATAGAGAGCCTTTATTTTCTATGGTGGAGTAGATCAGGGCGTGACTGGGGGGTGTTCTAGTTTATTATTTCTATGTGGGGTTCTAGGTTTATTTTCTATGTTGGTGATTTGTATGATTCCCAATTAGAGGCAGCTGGTAATCGTTGTCTCTAATTGGGGATCATATTTAAGTAGTGTTTGTTCCCACCTGTGTTTTGTGGGATATTGCATTTTTGTATTTTGAGTTAGTATATGTAGCACCTCTGTAGTCACGGTTTGTTTCTTGTTTTGGCTAAGTTTCGCTATTAATAAATTATGTGGAACTCAACATTAGCTGCGCCTTGGTCCGTCTCTACAAACAGCCGTGACAATGGCGCAAAGAATTAAAAAGGTATTGTTGGATATTATTCATTCTAATCAAACAGGTTTTTAACATGGACGATACATTGGAGATAATATAAGACAAGTACTAGAAACAATAGAACACTATGAAAAATCTGGAAAACCAGGCCTGGTATTCATAGCTGACTTGGAAAAGGCTTTTGATACGACTGGAAGGCTTTCCAGTACGACTGGAATTTATTTATAAAATGCCTGGAATATTTCAATTTTAGAGAATCTCCTATAAAATGGGTTAAAGTTATGTATATTAACCCTAGGTGTAAAAAAATATATATACTTCTCAGAACCTATTAAACTTTCAAACAAGGTTGTCAACTATCATCATGTCTATTTATTATGGCCATCAATGTCAGCTATTAAAATCAGATCCAACAATAATATCAAGGGGCTGGATATCCAGGGCTTAAAAACAAAGGTGTCACTGTACGCTGATGATTCATGTCTTCTTTTAATCTGCAATAGGGAATCCTCCACACTCAGAGGATCTAGATCATTTTTCTAACCTTTCTGGATTTCAACCAAATTATGATGTGTTCTATATTATGCATTGGATCATTAAACAATATCACTTTTCCATTAGCGTGTAGTTCACCAATAAACTAGTCTGACGGTGAAGTGGACATGCTCGGTTTACATATCCTGAAGGAAAGAAATGATCTCACTACAATACATGTTCATAGAAAGTGAGCAAAAATAGATAAGATCTTGCTACCATGGAAAGGGAAATACCTGTAGTCATATCTATTTGCTTATGGCCTTTCCTCCACCTAGCTACTTGTTTTTTTAATTATGTGAGAAAAGAATATTCAATTTTATTTGGAACGGTAAACCAGACAAAATTAAACGGGCCTATTTATATAATGAATATGAATTTGGAGGGCAGAAATAATTCAATATTAAAACATTAGACTCTCACTAAAGGCTTCAGTCTCACCCCATGTTCAAGAATGGCCTTTTTCCCTTTATTTAGATTACAACCTCTGACTTTCGGTTATTTGAAAATGCAATCATCTCCAAAATATTGCTATTTAAAAAAAAATTTTTTTAAAGCAATTTCAGTTTAATCCACCAGAAAAGACAGAACAAATATTGCAACAAATATTATGGTTAAACTCAAATATACTAATTGATTAAAAAAACGATATATACTGTATATTGTGGGGAAAAAATGTTTAACTGTATAATCTTTGTAAATGATATGATAAATAGGACTGGTGAACTTGTCACACATGCAGCTAACTAAAAGATATGGAAATGTCTGCTCTACTTAAAACTACAACCAACTAATAGCAGCGTTACTGCAAAAATGGAAGAGGCAAGTGGAAGGGGAAGAAAGTAAGGAACTTGTCTGTCGGCCCTGAATTAAAGACCAATCTTGGCAAAATAAAATTGTGCTAGATAACAAAGTATACCAGTTTCATTTGAGGACCAAAAAATAGACAGCTGTGCCATATAGATTGCAAGATAGTTGGGAAGAGATCTTCGATGTACCGATTCCATGGCACATGGTTTATGAACTCATACACAAAACGACGCTGAATTCAAAACTTAACAGTTTTTCCATTTAAATTATGTTACACAATTCTTGCAACCAATATAATGTTATACAGTGCATTCGGAAAGTATTCATACCCCTTGACTTTTTCCACATTTTGTTACGTTACTGCCTTATTCTAAAATGTATTAAATAGTTTTTTCCCCCTCATCAATCTGCACACAATAGCCCATAATGACAAAGCAAAAACAGGTTTTTAGAAATGTTTGCAAATGTTATATATATATAAAAAACTGAAATATGACATTTACATAAATATTCAGACCCTTTACTCAGTATTTTGTTGAAGCACCTTTGGCAGCGATTAAAGCCTCGAGTCTTCTTGGGTATAACACTACACTACAAGCTTGGCACACCTGTATTTGGGGAGTTTCTCCCATTCTTCTCTACAGATCCTCTCAAGCTCTGTCAGGTTGGATGGGGAGCGCCGCTGCACAGCTATTTTCACATATCTCCAGAGATGTTCGATTGGGTTTAAGCCTGGGCTCTGGCTGGGACACTCAACGACATTCAGAGACTTGCCCCGAAGCCACTCCTGCGTAGTCTTGGCTGTGTGCTTAGGGTCTTTGTCCTGTTGGAAGGTGAATCTTCGCCCCAGTCTGAGGTCCTGAGCGCTCTGGAGCAGGTTTTCATCAATGACCTCTCTGTACTTCGCTCGGTCATTTTTTTCCCTCGATCCTGACTAGTCTCCCAGTCCCTGCGACTGAAAAACATCCACACAGCATGATGCTGCCACCACCATGCTTCACCGTAGGGATGGTGCCAGGTTTCCTCCAGACGTTCTGCTTGGCAGTAAGGCCAAATAATTCAATCTTGGTTTCATCAGACCAGAGAATCTTGTTTCTCATGGCCTGAGTTCTTTAGGTGCATTTTGGCAAATTCCAAGCAGGCTGTCATGTGCCTTTTACTGAGGAGTGGCTTCCGTCTGGCCACTCTACCATAATGGCCTGATTGGTGGAGTGCTGCAGAGATGGCTGTCCTTCTGGAAGGTTCTCCCATCTCCACAGAGGAACTCTGGAGCTCTGTCAGAGAGACCATCGGGTGTTTGGTCACCTCCCTGACCAAGGCCCTTCTCCCCTGATTGCTCAGTTTGGCCGGGCGGCCAGCTTTAGGAAGAGTCTTGGTGGTTCCAAACTTCTTCCATTTAAGGATGATAGAGGCCACTGTGTTGTTGGGGACCTTCAATGCTGCAGACATGTCTGTACGAACAATTATTTCGACCCCATTGCTTGGTTTTGCTCTGATATGCACTGTAAGCTGTGGGTCGTTATAGACAGGTGTGTGCCTTTCCAAATCATGTCCAGTCAATTGAATAAACATGGATATATACATCTCAAGGATGATCAATAGAAACAGGATTCAACTGAGTTCAATTTCGAGTCTCATAGCAAAGGGTCTGAATACTTGTGTAAATATATAAAATATATACATTTGCAAAAATGTCTAAGTGCTCAGCATATGTGGGAACTCCTTCAAGACTGTTGGAAAAGCATTCCTCATGAAGCTGGTTGAGAGAATGCCAAGAGTGTGCTAAGCTGTCAAAAAGGCAAAGGTTGGCTACTTTGAAGAATCTCAAATATAACATTTATTTTGATTTGTTTAACACTTTTTTGGTTACTACATGATTCCATATATGTTATTTCATAGTGTTGATGCCTTCACTATTATTCTACAATGTAGAAAATAGTAAAAATTAAGAAAAACCCTTGAATGAGTATGTGTCCAAACTTTTGACCCGTACTGTATATATGTGTAAAAAAATAATAATAATAATAATAATAAAATAAAATAAGGTTGCCTCTTTGTAGCATGTATTAGCTGTATTTTATAAATCGTATTCTTCCTTTCTCATTGATAGAACAAAAAAATATATGCACTCTAAGAGCAGTATGACAGCACCTTATCCAATTACTGCTGAAGGCTCCCTTCTAGACCTTTCAGATACAGTGAGACAGATATAGAGAAGGAGAGAGGGGGGGACAGAAGCTAGAAACTGTTTCTCAGAAAAGGATTGACAGGTTCTGCGGCAGAGCCCAGAGGTGTGAGTGATAAGGTCCTGATAAGGCTGGCGACCTCATCCATGGGAATGAGAGGCGTGTGACCAATCCCGTGAGTGCCTTGAATGAGCCTCTCCGTTATGTTTATTAGTGACATTTGACCTGTAATTGTGGCTATTAGTTCCACACACAGCCATTCATGTGCGGTGTCTGTGGTTTCCTGGGCCCAGTTTTTTCAGAAGTTACCTATCCGGATTTCGGCTATCAGACAAGATAAAATGCATAGAAATAGAATGACCAGAACAAGAGTCCCCATTCAACTCAATGATTTGTCCGTTCTATTCATTCATTCATTTAATCCTATCCGATAGGCAAAATCCAAATAGATACATTTTGAAAAACAGGGCCCTGGGGATAGATTAGATTGGCTACTGTCTATGTATGGCTCTAGTATTGAGTGATAGACCTAGACTATGTTGGTTGTTTGTAGGATATCAACCCAGTCAATTGTAAAAACTATATACTACTCTGACTCCATTAGCCAAAAGCAGGTGCTCTATTTCCCATTCTTCATTAAATGTATGGATACACGTACCTATGAGTGGTGTCCCATGTGTCCCCCTCTCGCAGCCTAACCTTCTCTCTCCTTTCCTTCCATTTCCCCCTTAAAGGTTGCAGGTAAATGGGGGGTAATCTGTGCCCCCTATCACCCAACTCTCTCTGTGGTGAAACTCTAGCCCCCTTGCTGCAACGTTTAGCCCCCCATCCCTACTCCCAGGGCACAGCTAGGGCCCGTCCTACCCCTCTTTACCTCTCCTTTCTCCCCTGTCTCTCTCTACCTCCCTCTCTCTCCCTCTCTCACACTCTAGCTCTGCCTATCTAATCACAGTCCATTAGCCACCCCATTAAAATTCTTTTGTCCAATTTGGAAGGAATGCTACCTTCGTGGAAAAACAGAGCACAGGCACAAAAGAGCCTTTTCACAGTGCAGTCGACTTTTATTACTTAAAGTCTCTGAGGAGTGCCGTCCACCACTACCACCTCCCTGCCCCTCTCGCTCAGTCCAACTTTTTGTGTGTGCGCGTCTGTGTACGTGCATGCCAGGGTGACTTTCTAATTCTCTTATGAGTTCATCCAGTATTGATATTAATCTGCCCATCTCCTTTTCTGGAAACAAAAAACTGGAACTGAAGACAGTATAGTGAAAAGTATGTCTTCATACTTAATACTGTCTCTCTACAGAAATGTGTTTTTGGATTTCATTGAAGTAATGTGTGTACTCATTGGAGTACTGTGTGTGTTAGGGGGTTTCTCAGCCCTGGCCCACTGTGGTATGTATGGTGTGGTACACAGGGCCTCTTTGTCCCTGATGGAGTGTACTGAGAGGTGGGATGGCCCAGGGATCGGAGATGGCTACACTCCACTAGGGAAACGTGGGAAGCTCTTCAGTAGGATGAGTGGTCAGAGAGACAAACACACACGATCATGGGACAAAAACACACACACTCACATAGTGCACACACACACACACACATACACCTACATACAAACACACACACCCTTATATTATGGGATTCTTGGACACGTCCTTGAGGCGACAGGCAGGAATGACAGTGTTAATCTTGTCTGATAACATATGACTGCTAACCTGACAGTGTGTTGCGTGTGTTTTAGGGGCAGGGACTCCAAGGGGAAATGTAAGATTGTGTGTAGCCTTGAATTGGTGTTTGTGTGTGTGCATGCCAGTATGTGTGTGTAACATACTGTAAGTAGATGTAATCCCATGCAGGAAACAGGCTGAAGATGTTAAAGGTTCACTGCTTTCCTGAGACACGGCCGTCGACTGTTTCACTCAAGACTCTGTAATATGGGCCATGGCTTGGGTTTCAATGGAGGAACACTAAACCATCACCACTGGTAAAAAAATCTAAATACCAACCGTCCGCTCAAGGTCAGCAGAGCTTTTTGGGGAATCAGTTTTAAAACAGCTTATGAATGCAATAAATGCGTCACTATTCAAATATTTCATTAAAAACAGGAAACTTCATGACATGTTATTTCTGCTTTGTCTTGCTCTTCTGCTGAATCATTATACAAATACAATACAGTGGACTTCAACACATGACAAGAGCTTCCTATATCCAAGTACTGCCTCATCACGACAGTCACTCATTTGTCCTGACTTCCTTTCCTTATATTCACTATAGCACTTATTATACAGTACTCCACAGATGGCTTATCTAAGGACATTTCAGGTCCACACAAAATCCCCATCCGCACACACACACACGCACACACACACTTCCATCATTTTTTCCTCATGCGTAGGTACCTGTCAACGATACCTTGGTCCTTTCTCACCCGATCTCTTCATCCCCCTTCATATAACACCCATAGAAATACAGACAAATATAGAGCTAACACTGCTAACTCATTTGATTGTGACTGAGAGTTTATTTTCCCGTTTGTACTTTAACTATTTGCACATTGTTACAACACTATATATATATTTGAAATGTCTCTATTCCTTGATAACTTTTGTGAGTGTAATGTTTACTGTTACATTTTGACTGTATTTCACTTTTGTTTATTATCTATATCATTTGCTTTGGCAATGTAAACATATGTTTTCCATGCCAATAAAGCCCTTTGAATTGAATTGAGTGATGTCTGTTTCAGCATGCCATCACATTTCACCCCCTTTAAAATAAATATAGGGATAGCCCCCTTTCAATTTCGCCTAAAATGACATACCCAAATCTAACTGCCTGTAGCTCAGGACCTGAAGCAAGGATATGCATATTATTGGTACCATTTGAACGGAAACACTTTGAAGTTTGTGGAAATGTGAATTGAATGTAGGAGAATATAACACAATAGATCTGGTAGAAGAAAATACAAAGAAAAAACTTTTTTTTTTTTTCTACCACCATCTTTGAAATGCAATAGAAAGGTCCGAAATCTAGCCATCACTCTGGTTTTAATTCCGATGGTGTCTACAAGATGGTAGCAGTATATGTGCAAAGTTTCAGACGGATATCTTGAAGCATGAGCGAACTACATGACATTTAGTGTCACCCAGGTACATTTGGGCAAATCGTGAAGGAGACATTTACATTCACATTAAATTTTTCTGCAAGAATATCGTCAAATCTGTATACTTGGACTTTGATTTAGCTTTTTCAGTATTAGTAGCCTTGTTATAAGTTCAACAATTGCAGAACACCCAGTTTTCATAACTTCGTAACTCTCCAAATTCTTATTTGTAAAAGGAAAAGGCTTGCTGTCGCACAAGGTTAGCATTTACTTGGTGTCCTCATATTCCCATAAAGCCCAGCTCATTGGCTATCTAGCTAGCTTTGTTTGACCCCGTTGGATTTTCACAGATTCCATTCTTTGCAAATTGAACGAGTGGAAATACAAAATCGATTGCACATGCTATATGGACCTTTTTAGGATATGAAAAATAATTTTATCTAACAAAATGACATGTTATTTCTGGGACCCTTTGGATGATAAATCAGAGCAAGATTTCAGAATGTAAGTACTTATTTCACCTTCAGAGGTGAATTTATCAAACCTATCACGTTGAAAAAGTGTTTTATTGTTAGGAACTCTCAAACAATAGCATGGCATTTTTCCGCAGTAATAGCTACTGTAAATTGGACAGTGCAGTTATATTAACAAGAATTTAAGCTTTCAGCTGATATAAGACATATGTTCCAGCATTTGTTGTTTCTCTAAAATCTGCGATCGTGACACACGGCGCTGCATGATTTACAACTGTTCCGTTGACGGGACGCCTATCCAGAAGAAGATTTATTACATTCTTATTTACAATGATGGCCTACACTGGGCCAATTGTGCGCCACCCTATGGGACTCCCAAACACGGCCGGTTGTGATACAGCCTGGATTCGAACCAGGGTGTCTGTAGTGACGCCTCTAGCACTGAGATGCAGTGCCTTAGACCACTGTGCAACTTGCTAGGCTGTTAAAATCATTTAAATAAAGGTTACATTTTTTTAAATAAAATAAAATGTTGTCCCATCAGTGTTAGGCCTTTGTCTTCCTGTATCAGCTAAAGATGGATTCTCTTTAGCGTCTCCCACAGTTGCGAGTCCAACCATTAGCCCAGTCTGATTAGAGAGTCTTTATTGGAGAAGGATCAAGTTGTCCCCAGTCACTAATCTACGGTCAGTTGTACGTTGACCACATCTAATGGTAAATGTTGAGATTCAGGGAGGTAAAACTGATCCTAGATCTGTAGCTACAGGCAACTTCAACCTGGAAAATGTTTATTGGGTAAAGGGAGGAGAGGGGATGAGCACAAAGGGTGGAGAGGGAGGACGATAAGCCCAGTCTTTTGAAGATCAGTGGTGGGGGCTGATTGCTTTGTAACGAGCTGAGGGTTGGAGCCAGCACGAGAGAGAGGAGAAGAGAGTAGCCTGGGTCTTGTCCTCTGTGTGGCAGAGAGAGATGCCAGCTAATTGTCAAAATCCAGAAAAGAGCTGTTAAATTCTACAACCACCTAAAAGGAAGCGATTCCCAAACCTTCCAAAAAAAGGCATCACCTACAGAGAGATGGACCTGTAGAAGAGTCCCCTAAGCAAGCTGGTCCTGGGGCTCTGTTCACAAACACAAACAGACCCAACAGAGCCCCAGGACAGCAACACAATTAGACTCAACCAAATCATGAAAAACAAAAAGATAATTACTTCACACATTTGAAAGAATTAACAAAAAATAACTGAGCAAACTAGATTGCTATTTGGCCCTAAACAGAGAGTGCACTGTTCCCCGGGTGCCGAAGACGTGAATGTCGATTATGGCAGCCCTCTGCACCTCTAATTCAGAGGGGTTGGGTTAAATGCGGAAGACACATTTCAGTTGAATGCATTCAGTTGTACAACTGACTAGGTATCCACCGTTCCCTTTCCCTTACACAGTGGCAGAATACCTGAACACTGTGACTGACCCAAAATTAAGGAAAGCTTTGGCTATGTACAGACTCAGTTAGTATAGCCTTGCTATTGTGAAAGGCGGGCATAGGCAGACCTGGCTCTCAAGAGAAAAAGCTATGTGCACACTGCCCACAAAATAAGGTGGAAACTGAGCTGCACTTCCTAACCTCCTGCCAAATGTATGACCATATTAGAAACACATACTGTATTTCCCTCAGATTACACAGACCACCCAAAGTATCAAATTTTGATAAACTCCCATATCTATTTGTGACCTGTTGCCACAAGAAAAGGGAAACCAGTGAAGAACAAACACCACTGTAAATACAACCCATATTTATGTTGATTTATTTTCCCTTTGTACTTTAACCATTTGTACTTTAACCAATTTATAGACATAATATTACATTTGAAATGTCTTTATTATGTTGTAACTTGTTTGAGCGTAATGTTTACTGTAAATGTTTTATTGTTTACTTCACTTTTGTTTATTATCTATTTCACTTGCTTTGGGAATGTAAACTAATGTCTCCCATGCCAAAGTCATTTGAATTGAGAGAGAGAGCGAGAGAGAGAGAAAGACAGAGAGTGAGAGAGAGCCACTTCAGGTGTAATTTCCTGCAGTGTAGGGCCAGTCATGTATAAACCCGCCTGCGGCAATACACATCAAGCTGAAGAAAAACCTGTAGCTAGAACACAGGGAAAAGAGATGTCTAGGGGCCTCATTTATCAATCATGCGTAGGCACAAATCTGTGCTTAAACCATGCGTGCGATCATTTCCACGCAAAGTGTGAGATTTATCAATATAAACATTTGCTTGAGAGTGTGCATACATTTTCGCACTGCCATGACCATGTGTAAGCACAATGCCAAGTGGCTGAATAAGGGAACTGACTTGTCAAGCGTAGAATGGGGAAAATATATGTTAAAAATGTGTGAAATTGTGAATGATGCTAAAATATAATTTTCATGTAATTTTTTTCCTTTGTGAATTCATGCAACATCTTGACAGGCTATATATAATTTGACCACATCAGTACATTTGTTACGATAATAATCCATATAAAGTACAGTCATTTGTTTTATTATAAACACGTGTGAAAATGAAACCATTGTTGAAATACTACAGAGATAATAGGAAATCGAACAAGAGATGGCTGATCTTGCTCTGATAAAAGATTTTGCACACGCTGCATTTCGCAGAGTGCATTTTTAAAGACAGGTGGGACTTTTTTTTGGAAGAAAGTACAGATTGATTCATCAGATATCCTTTCCCAAAACCAGTCTTATAGGATCTTTGTGAGGGTTTAAGACCTACTTTAGAAAGTCAAACACATGGCATTTCGGTGCACATCAAAGTACTGTCCATCTACGGGTTTTTGGCAAGGGCCACTTTTCGGCGGGAGTTTGCCGATCAGCATATCACATCTCTCGATGAGCCAATGTTTTGGATGCAATCATCATCAGCAAAACGAACTGTAACATACCATTTCCATACACCACCGCAGAACAGGTTGAGGTCAAGACCGGTTTCTTTGCAATCAATGGGTTCCCAAATACGAACGGAGCAATAGACAAATCCCAAAATGAGTTCAACTATGTGACCTGAAAAGGCTTCCACTCTTAATGTGCAGGTGAAAAACCTCTGCTGAGTGTGGTGGCATGGTGGCCAGGTGAAACGCACTCGTTCATTCTGCAGAACAGCAACGTTGGCCTATAGACCTACAGGAGGGAGCTGTTGAGGATGGATGGCTTCTTGGTGATTGTTACCTACTCATTTGAAGTATATTTGCCATTGCGAAAGCAACTTGAATTGTCCTAATGGTCCTCTCTTTGTAGCTATGTTATTATTTTTACTGGTCAAAGCACAACTGAGCAAGCCAAATAAAACATTTTGGTTGTACTCAATCTGACACTAACGTCTCTATTTCAGTCCCCTCAAAAAACGTTCTCAGCTTTTTTAGGTTTCGCCATTGTATTTCATGGTACAGAGTTGTATATTTCCCACAGGCTTTAAAGGGGTGATTTTGACCATACATGATTAATTAGGGAAGTTTCGAAATGCAAATAGCCAAGGTCATGTACGAGCACTGAGGCTGAGAACAATTGGTATATATCAATGATTATCTCCTACCGGTGTGCATATGATGCTTGTAGGATTGTTTGATAAATCACACTTTTTCTGTGTACTAACATTCAAAATTCAGTTCATAAGTAGTATTTTAGTATAGTTTCTAAGCAATATTGATAAATGCAGCAAAGTCTGACGACTTTGGGAGATGACGTGGAAACAGGCCACTAGGGGCAACAGTGAACTCTTTGGGAGATGACGTGGAAACAGGCCACTAGGGGCAACAGTGAACTCTTTGGGAGATGACGTGGAAACAGGCCACTAGGGGCAACAGTGAACTCTTTGGGAGATGACGTGGAAACAGGCCACTAGGGGCAACAGTGAACTCTTTGGGAGATGACGTGGAAACAGGCCACTAGGGGCAACAGTGAACTCTTTGGGAGATGACGTGGAAACAGGCCACTAGGGACAACAGTGAACTCTTTGGGAGATGACGTGGAAACAGGCCACTAGGGGCAACAGTGAACTCTTTGGGAGATGACGTGGAAACAGGCCACTAGGGGCAACAGTGAACTCTTTGGGAGATGACGTGGAAACAGGCCACTAGGGGCAACAGTGAACTCTTTGGGAGATGACGTGGAAACAGGCCACTAGGGGCAACAGTGAACTCTTTGGGAGATGACGTGGAAACAGGCCACTAGGGGCAACAGTGAACTCTTTGGGAGATGACGTGGAAACAGGCCACTATGGGCAACAGTGAACTCTGTTATGTTCAAGTAGGTTTTGTTTTTGCTAGGGTGTTGTGGACGGGAAAGAGGATGGGTGGAAGCATCTGCCTCTGATTCCAAAAGTTGCAAGTTTGAATCCAGCGATAGAAAGTTGCTTTTGAGATTTTTGTTTATAGCCAATTCCAAACCTTGACCCTTATATTAACCATTCAGAGTTAACGCCTAGCCTTAAACACTTCGAAATTTGACGTTTGCAGCAACTTCAAAATTTGACGTTTGAGAAACATGGATGAACGTCTAATTCTGACGGGAAACTGTGAGAGCTAGTTGGATAAATGAGGCCCCTGATATGACAGATGGGAAATATAAGAGGATCAGACATGTTAAACAATGTACACTCTAAGAAAAAAAGAGTTCGAAAAGGGTTCTTCAGCTGTCCCCATAGAATAACCTTTTTGGGTTCCATGTAAAACCCTCTGTGGAAAGGGTTCTACATGGAAACGAAAAGGGTTCCACCTGGAAACAAAAGGGTTTTACCTGGCACCAAAACGAGTTCTTCAAAGGGTTCTTCTATGGGGACAGCCGAAGAATCCTTTTAGGTTCATGACAGCAAAACAAATGCTAAGAGTGTATGTGGTTAAAATGTACAATATACAGTATCATCAAAGTCTATTGTATAATTACCTGCTCTGACATGTCTGCAGCCTCCGTAATGATGGTTTGTGCATTACTATAGTTTCTATTACCGAGTGATGAAGGCTACAGCTATAGCCTCCATCATTACCTTTCATGTCTTATAATGACTGATGTCTGATGATGACATAGAGATTAACGCTACAGCTATAGCCTCCATCATTACCTCTCATGTCTGATGATGACATAGTGATGGAAGCTACAGCTATAGCCTCCATCATTACCTCTCATGTCTGATGATGACATAGTGATGGAAGCTACAGCTATAACCTCCATCATTACCTCATGTCTGATGATGACATAGTGATGGAGGCTACAGCTATAGCCTCCAACATTACCTTTCATGTCTTATAATGACTGATGTCTGATGATGACATAGTGATGGAGGCTACAGCTATAGCCTCCATCATTACCTCTCATGTCTGATGATGACATAGTGATGGAGGCTACGGCTATATCCTCCACCATTACCTCATGTCTGATGATGACATAGTGATGGAAGCTACAGCTATAGCCTCCATCATTACCTCTCATGTCTGATGATGACATAGAGATTAACGCTACGGCTATAACCTCCATCATTACCTCTCATGTCTGATGATGACATAGTGATGGAGGGTACAGCTATATCCTCCATCATTACCTCATGTCTGATGATGACATAGTGATGGAAGCTACAGCTATAGCCTCCATCATTACCTCTCATGTCTGATGATGACATAGTGATGGAAGCTACAGCTATAACCTCCATCATTACCTCATGTCTGATGATGACATAGTGATGGAGGCTACAGCTATAGCCTCCAACATTACCTTTCATGTCTTATAATGACTGATGTCTGATGATGACATAGTGATGGAGGCTACAGCTATAGCCTCCATCATTACCTCTCATGTCTGATGATGACATAGTGATGGAGGCTACGGCTATATCCTCCACCATTACCTCATGTCTGATGATGACATAGTGATGGAAGCTACAGCTATAACCTCCATCATTACCTCATGTCTGATGATGACATAGTGATGGAAGCTACAGCTATAGCCTCCATCATTACCTCTCATGTCTGATGATGACATAGAGATTAACGCTACGGCTATAACCTCCATCATTACCTCTCATGTCTGATGATGACATAGTGATGGAGGGTACAGCTATATCCTCCATCATTACCTCATGTCTGATGATGACATAGTGATGGAAGCTACAGCTATAGCCTCCATCATTACCTCTCATGTCTGATGATGACATAGTGATGGAAGCTACAGCTATAACCTCCATCATTACCTCATGTCTGATGATGACATAGTGATGGAGGCTACAGCTATAGCCTCCAACATTACCTTTCATGTCTTATAATGACTGATGTCTGATGATTTACATTTACATTTAAGTCATTTAGCAGACGCTCTTATCCAGAGCGACTTACAAATTGGTGCATTCACCTTATGATATCCAGTGGAACAGCCACTTTACAATAGTGCATCTAAATCTTTTAAGGGGGGGGGGGGGGGGGGGGGGGGTTAGAAGGATTACTTTATCCTATCCTAGGTATTCCTTAAAGAGGTGGGGTTTCAGGTGTCTCCGGAAGGTGGTGATTGACTCCGCTGTCCTGGCGTCGTGAGGGAGTTTGTTCCACCATTGGGGTGCCAGAGCAGCGAACAGTTTTGACTGGGCTGAGCGGGAACTGTACTTCCTCAGAGGTAGGGAGGCGAGCAGGCCAGAGGTGGATGAACGCAGTGCCCTTGTTTGGGTGTAGGGCCTGATCAGAGCCTGAAGGTACGGAGGTGCCGTTCCCCTCACAGCTCCATAAGCAAGCACCATGGTCTTGTAGCGGATGCGAGCTTCAACTGGAAGCCAGTGGAGAGAGCGGAGGAGCGGGGTGACGTGAGAGAACTTGGGAAGGTTGAACACCAGACGGGCTGCGGCGTTCTGGATGAGTTGTAGGGGTTTAATGGCACAGGCAGGGAGCCCAGCCAACAGCGAGTTGCAGTAATCCAGACGGGAGATGACAAGTGCCTGGATTAGGACCTGCGCCGCTTCCTGTGTGAGGCAGGGTCGTACTCTGCGGATGTTGTAGAGCATGAACCTACAGGAACGGGCCACCGCCTTGATGTTAGTTGAGAACGACAGGGTGTTGTCCAGGATCACGCCAAGGTTCTTAGCGCTCTGGGAGGAGGACACAATGGAGTTGTCAACCGTGATGGCGAGATCATGGAACGGGCAGTCCTTCCCCGGGAGGAAGAGCAGCTCCGTCTTGCCGAGGTTCAGCCTGAGGTGGTGATCCGTCATCCACACTGATATGTCTGCCAGACATGCAGAGATGCGATTCGCCACCTGGTTGTCAGAAGGGGGAAAGGAGAAGATTAATTGTGTGTCGTCTGCATAGCAATGATAGGAGAGACCATGTGAGGTTATGACAGAGCCAAGTGACTTGGTGTATAGCGAGAATAGGAGAGGGCCTAGAACAGAGCCCTGGGGGACACCAGTGGTGAGAGCACGTGGTGAGGAGACAGATTCTCGCCACGCCACCTGGTAGGAGCGACCTGTCAGGTAGGACGCAATCCAAGCGTGGGCCGCGCCGGAGATGCCCAACTCGGAGAGGGTGGAGAGGAGGATCTGGTGGTTCACAGTATCAAAGGCAGCCGATAGGTCTAGAAGGATGAGAGCAGAGGAGAGAGAGTTAGCTTTAGCAGTGCGGAGCGCCTCCGTGACACAGTGATGATGACATAGTGATGGAAGCTACAGCTATAGCCTCCAACATTACCTCTCATGTCTGATGATGACATAGTGATGGAGGCTACAGCTATAGCCTCCATCATTACCTCTCATGTCTGATGATGACATAGTGATGGAAGCTACAGCTATAGCCTCCATCATTACCTCATGTCTGATGATGACATAGTGATGGAAGCTACAGCTATAGCCTCCATCATTACCTCTCATGTCTGATGATGACATAGTGATGGAGGCTACGGCTATAACCTCCATCATTACCTCATGTCTGATGATGACATAGTGATGGAGGGTACAGCTATAGCCTCCATCATTACCTTTCATGTCTTATAATGACTGATGTCTGATGATGACATAGTGATGGAAGCTACAGCTATAGCCTCCATCATTACCTCTCATGTCTGATGATGACATAGTGATGGAGGCTACGGCTATATCCTCCATCATTACCTCTCATGTCTGATGATGACATAGTGATGGAGGGTACAGCTATAGCCTCCAACATTACCTCATGTCTGATGATGACATAGTGATGGAAGCTACAGCTATAGCCTCCATCATTACCTCTCATGTCTGATGATGACATAGTGATGGAAGCTACAGCTATATCCTCCATCATTACCTCATGTCTGATGATGACATAGTGATTAACGCTACAGCTATAGCCTCCATCATTACCTCATGTCTGATGATGACATAGTGATGGAAGCTACAGCTATATCCTCCATCATTACCTCTCATGTCTGATGATGACATAGTGATGGAAGCTACAGCTATAGCCTCCATCATTACCTCATGTCTGATGATGACATAGTGATGGAGGCTACGGCTATAGCCTCCAACATTACCTTTCATGTCTTATAATGACTGATGTCTGATGATGACATAGTGATGGAAGCTACAGCTATAGCCTCCATCATTACCTCATGTCTGATGATGACATAGTGATGGAGGGTACAGCTATAGCCTCCATCATTACCTTTCATGTCTTATAATGACTGATGTCTGATGATGACATAGTGATGGAAGCTACAGCTATAGCCTCCATCATTACCTCTCATGTCTGATGATGACATAGTGATGGAGGCTACAGCTATAACCTCCATCATTACCTCATGTCTGATGATGACATAGAGATTAACGCTACGGCTATAACCTCCATCATTACCTCATGTCTGATGATGACATAGTGATGGAAGCTACAGCTATAGCCTCCATCATTACCTCTCATGTCTGATGATGACATAGTGATGGAAGCTACAGCTATAGCCTCCATCATTACCTCTCATGTCTGATGATGACATAGTGATGGAGGCTAGGGCTATATCCTCCATCATTACCTCATGTCTGATGATGACATAGTGATGGAAGCTACAGCTATAGCCTCCATCATTACCTCTCATGTCTGATGATGACATAGTGATGGAAGCTACGGCTATATCCTCCATCATTACCTCATGTCTGATGATGACATAGTGATGGAGGCTACAGCTATATCCTCCATCATTACCTCATGTCTGATGATGACATAGTGATGGAGGCTACAGCTATATCCTCCATCATTACCTCTCATGTCTTATAATGACTGATGTCTGATCATGACATAGTGATGGAGGCTACGGCTATAGCCTCCATCATTACCTCTCATGTCTGATGATGACATAGTGATGGAGGCTACGGCTATATCCTCCACCATTACCTCTCATGTCTGATGATGACATAGTGATGGAAGCTACAGCTATAGCCTCCAACATTACCTCATGTCTGATGATGACATAGAGATTAACGCTACAGCTATAACCTCCATCATTACCTCTCATGTCTGATGATGACATAGAGATTAACGCTACAGCTATAGCCTCCAACATTACCTCATGTCTGATGATGACATAGTGATGGAAGCTACAGCTATAGCCTCCATCATTACCTCATGTCTGATGATGACATAGTGATGGAGGCTACAGCTATAGCCTCCATCATTACCTCATGTCTGATGATGACATAGTGATAGAGGCTACAGCTATAGCCTCCATCATTACCTCATGTCTGATGATGACAGCGGTAAATGTATTAAACAGGATCATTTGTGAATGGTCCTCACCCTGGTCTCAGTACACATGCAGGCTGGATGAGAGATAGTAGGGTGGGGGATGGGTGTGTGTGTGTCACACACACACACACACACACACACACACACACACACACACACACACACACACACACACACACACACACACACACACACACACACACACACACACGCACACCCTGCTCCTCTCTCCTGATGGGTCTGTGGTCATAGTTGCTGCTGTTTGCACAGCCCTCTGGGTGTTTTCCCCTTGCCTCAGGCTGTGACATATACACAGAAACTTCACTTTTTGTCTTCAATGACAAATCTCACTGTCATTCTTTAAAGCACTCAATTCCAACAGAATAGTTTTTTTTATTATGACTGAATATAAACTGTGGTCTATTCAAAGAACTTTATGTTGAGGATATAAGATAAACAGACATAGCGCGTATCTCTGTACAAAAATATTCCTTTGGAATGAGATGAGTGACTTACAAGAATGTCAGCAATTCATGTTTATAAATCTATGGAATTTCAGTTACAGATCAGATACACATGTAAAGGGAAATGTAGGGTTATGAATGTAAAATAGGAATGTTTCATAAACAAATCGACATGGCAACAAGAGAGGCTGTAGGCTTTTACTGCTCAGGGCAGCGCTCCAGTCATTGACGTTTTAGGATGCAGTGCTCTAAGGCTTATTCAGTGGATTTTCAAATCAAGCTTTGTTATTGCAGAGGCCAAGGGGAGAACAGATGCTTCATTCATTTAATCATGCATGTCACGCTCCTACTCTGAGCTGTTCTGTCTCCTGACTCCCTCTCTCTAGATAGGTCCCTTCACATATGTGTGTGCGTGTGCGTGTGCGTGTGCGCGTGCGTGCGTGCGTGCGTGCGTGCGTGCGTGCGTGCGTGCGTGTGTGTGTGTGTGTGTGTGTGGAGATGATCCATCTGGTAGAGAGGGGTAATCTAACACAGGTGCTTTAAGACCCGGCACTGGTGTCATGAATCTGAGAACAAACTGCCAGGAACCTCACACTAACCTCCCAATTGAGGAGGAAGTGTTTGTGTTTGCATGTGTTGATGTGTCGTCATGTGTACACATCAACATATGCCACTGTAGCCCACCCATAACTCCAAAGTACACATGGAAGGTGATGAGGGTCCCAGGGGTGTCAGTGTGTGTCAGAAAGCTGCTTACCTACGTTGACAGATGGGAGTGGGCGTTTAAAACGTTTCATCACCTCAGACCACAAGACGCTCATCTCTTTTTCTCTTGTGCTCACACACAGACAAACACCATGATTTCTCCTTACTTACTTACCCCTCTTGTTAAATAGAAGGAGGGCCGTACCGTTGGCTGGTACCCGCACTCCAACCTTCCTTTTTTTGGAAGTTAACCCCATCCAGCCTCCACCCAGACCCCCCATCATCCTAGAGTGAGACAGGGAAATACCTCACAGACAAACTGACAGAGACACATTAGCTGTATGTGCCAACTCCTCTGACTAGTGATCTCATGCCATACTAGTATTTAATATAAATCTGTATGTGCCAACTCCTCTGACTAGTGATCTCATGCCATACTAGTATTTAATATAAATCTGTATGTGCCAACTCCTCTGACTAGTGATCTCATGCCATACTAGTATTTAATATAAATCTGTATGTGCCAACTCCTCTGACTAGTGATCTCATGCCATACTAGTATTTAATATAAATCTGTATGTGCCAACTCCTCTGACTAGTGATCTCATGCCATACTAGTATTTAATATAAATCTGTATGTGCCAACTCCTCTGACTAGTGATCTCATGCCATACTAGTATGTTACAGCAACAAGAGGAGGTAAGCACCTACAGATCTGCTACAAGGCTAGAGACAAACAGATTGACCAGGAGTTACCCCATCTTGATGTTAAGATGAATAAATTGTTCTTCTGATCTGATAACTAATACCACTGTCCCATCACATCCCTCTACGTCTCCGCTAATAAGAGCGTCTCCTCCTAGTGTCAAACAAAGATGACAGCTTTTCAATAGCACCAAACCGTCTGCATACTAATCAGACTGGCTCTGTGTGAAATCCATTCATGAAATCATTAACATAATTGTGTTGTATGACATGTATGAAATCATCCACAATGCCACCTATCATGAGCCTATTTACAAAGAAAGATAGACTGACAGACCAGCAGATTTGGGGATGGTGGGAGAGAGAGAGAGAGAGAGAGAGAGAGAGAGAGAGAGAGAGAGAGAGAGAGAGAGAGAGAGAGAGAGAGAGAGAGAGAGAGAGAGAGAGAGAGAGAGAGAGAGAGAGAGAGAGAGAGAGAGAGAGAGAGAGAGAGAGAGAGAGAGAGAGAGAGAGAGAGAGAGAGAGAGAGAGAGAGAGAGAGAGAGAGAGAGAGAGAGAGAGAGAGAGAGAGAGAGAGAGAGAGAGAGAGAGAGAGAGAGAGAGAGAGAGTCAAATTGGCTTTTTACCAAATTATCGTACGACAGACCACTTATTCACACTGCACACCCTAATTGACAAACAAACAAACCAAAACAAAGGCAAAGTCTTCTCATGCTTTGTTGATTTCAAAAAAGCCTTCGACTCAATTTGGCATGAGGGTCTGCTATACAAATTGATGGAAAGTGGTGTTGGAGGAAAAACATACAACATTATAAAATCCATGTACAGAAACAATAAGTTTGCGGTTAAAATTGGCAAAAAAACACACACATTTCTTCCCACAGGGCCGTGGGGTTAGACAGGGATGCAGCTTAAGCCCCACCCTCTTCAACATATATATCAACGAATTGGCGAGGGCACAAGAACAGTCTGCAGCACCCGACCTCACCCTACTAGAATCTACTGTTTGCTGATGATCTGGTGCTTCTGTCACCAACCAAGGAGGGCCTACAGCAGCACCTAGATCTTCTGCACAGATTCTGCCAGCCCTGGGCCCTGACAGTAAGTCTCAGTAAGACCAAAATAATGGTGTTCCAAAAAAGGTCCAGTCGCCAGGACCACAAATACAAATTCCATCTAGACAGCCTTGCCCTAAAGCACACAAAAAAACGATACATACCTTGGCCTAAACATCAGCGCCACAGGTAACTTCCACAAAACTGTGAACGATCTGAGAGACAAGGCATGAAGGGCATTCTATGCCATCAAAAGGAACATAAAATTCGACATACCAATTAGGATCTGGCTAAAAATACTTGAATCAGTTACAGAACCCATTGCCCTTTATTGTTGTGAGGTCTGGGCTCCGCTCACCAACCAAGAATTTACTAAATAGGACGAACATCAAATTCTGCAAAAATATCCTCCATTTAGAACGTAAAACACCAAATAATGCATGCAGAGCAGAATTAGGCAGATACCCACTAATGATCAAAATCCAGAAGAAAGACGTTAAATTCTACAACCACCTAAAAGGAAGTGATTCCCAACCCTTCCATAACAAAACCATCACCTACAGAAAGATGAACCTGGAGAAGAGTCTCCTAGGCAAGCTGGTCCTGGGGCTCTGTTCACAAACACAAACAGACCCCACAGAGCCCCAGGAAAGCAACCCAACCAAATCATGAGAAAACAAAAAGATAATTACTTGACACATTGGAAAGTATTAACAAAAAACAGAGCAAACTAGAATACTATTTGGCCCTAAATAGAGTGTACACAGTGGCAGAATACCTGACCACCGTGACTGACCCAAACTTAAGGAAAGCTTTGACTATGTACAGACTTAGTGAGCATAGCCTTGCTATTGAAAAAGGCCGCCATAGGCAGACTTGGCTCTCAAGAGAAGACAGGCTATGTGCACACTGCCCACAAAATGAGGTGGAGAATGAGTGGCACTTCCCACCCTCCTGCCAAATGGATGACCATATTAGAGACACATATTTCCCTCAGATTACACAGATCCACAAAGAATTCGAAAACAGACCCAGTTTTGATAAACTCCCATATCTACTGGGTGAAATACCACAGTGTGCCATCACAGCAGCAAGATTTGTGACCTGTTGCCACAAGAAAAGGGCAACCAGTGAAGAACATACACCACTGTAAATACAACCCATATTGATGCTTATTTATTTATTTTCCCTTTTGTACTTTAAATATTTGCACATCGTTACAACACTGTATATATACATAATGTGACATTTGTAATGTCTTTATTCTTTTGGAACTTCTGTGAGTGTACTATTTACTGTTCATTTGATTGTTTATTTCATTTTTGTATATTATCTACTTCACTTGCTTTGGCAATGTTAACATATGTTCCCCATGCCAATAAAGCCCCTTGAATTGAATTGACTGTGGGGGGGGGCTTGAGAGAGAGGAACAGAGAGAGAGATTGAGAGACAGAGGGGAGACAGAGATAATCAGAAAGGAGGAGTGTATGGTGAAACAACAGAATGTCTGTAGCATCACGTCCCATGTTCAGTAATGGCCATGTCTGTGTCTGGTAAGTCTCAGTGTTGGTATTCTGATGGTATCGTGATCTAGTTAATGATAACGCCGTCCTGCTCCCAGGCTTAAAGTCATTTACACATGTCTGTTCTCCAGAGCTCATTCCTCAGTGCTGTAACTGTGGAGCTCTGATTCCATCCCTCAAACACACATAATCCACAGTCAATAAGACAAGGTCATTTATCAACTAGGGACCATGCTAAATGACCAGCCAGCAACACTCTCTAACTTTCTCTCCTTCTGCAGTCTGGATACTCCCTCTGCATGACTGGTGAGGCTGAAATACACCCTGAGATGTGGAGCTTTGAAGGCCTTTAGAACAGTTTTGTCTAGTGGTATTAATGGAATTATTTAATGGATATAACTTTTACATTGGTTGTCCTGTTTCTGTTTCCTGGAGGAGAGGATGGTTATTGTGAGAGACACACAGAAGAAGAAAAAGCTAAGGAAACTGTAGAAAGTATTGCGATAGCTGGAGAGAGACGGGAGAGATACCGTAGAAAGTATTGCGATAGATACTGTTGAAAGTATTGCGATAGATGGAGAGAGAAGTGCATTATCTCAGAAAGGTAGGCCTCTCTCTCTCTCTCTCTCTCTCTCTCTCTCTCTCTCTCTCTCTCTCTCTCTCTCTCTCTCTCTCTCTCTCTCTCTCTCTCTCTCTCTCTCTCTCTCTCTCTCTCTCTCTCTCTCTCTCTCTCTCTCTCTCTCTCTCTCTCTCTCTCTCTCTCTCTCTCTCTCTCTCTCTCTCTCTCTCTCTCTCTCTCTCTCTCTCTCTCTCTCTCTCTCTCTCTCTCTCTCTCTCTCTCTCTCTCTCTCTCTCTCTCTCTCTCTCTGTGTGTGTGTGTGTGTGTGTGTGTAAAGGACTCAGAAGGTGTTGTATGGATTGTTCTGCTACATGGCCATATGGTCCTATCTAAAGAGTGGCTGTGGGTGTCACTCATACATGTCCCAACCCAGCCAGAGTGGACAGATGACAATTACATGCTACAGGAACCCATTGACTCAGCACGTGTGTGTGTCCACTGCATCAGTGACCAACCGTTCACCATTGCCATCTTCTCGTCCCTATCTCCCAGTCTTATTTAGCATCTGAAATGACCTAACGTGTTCAGGAGACTGTTAAATCTTCCCTACACTGATCATGGCTGTCCAGTCAGTTACCAATCACTTCGTCAAATGTCATCCCTTCCATCCCAATCCCTAATCCACCTGAACATATATACATCACCTCTGCCTTGAGTCTGGATGGCAGAAACCTTCCTGGATATAGAGAGCAGCAGACTGTAGTCATCAGTCTTGGTTGGTTCAGTATGATGATGATGATAATGATGATGATGATTTTTTTTTTTCCTGAAACGCTGTACTCATGGAGACTCTGGGCACACACACAGGAAGCACACACTGATTACTAATTGGTGACAAACGTGTCACATATACTCCCTCTCTGGCGCTCGAGGTCACCAGGCTGCTCATTATTACGCACACCTGTTACCATCGTTACGCGCATCAGCGCCTCATCAGACTCACCTGGACTTCATCACCTGTCTGATTACCTTCCCTATATATGTCCCTCCTTTTGACTCTTTCCCGAGGCGTTATTGTTTCTATCCCAATCACAAACATCAACGGCAATTCAACCCAAAGGCTTCTTCAACTAATGCAAAAATATACTATTTTCTGTATATCTTCAAATGTGTTAAGATTACTGTATTAGTCAATTACCATCATCAAGAAGGCAAACTGTCAAAACACATCAACATCAGTACTATGCTTACTCAAACAATAAACACCACCTTCAATATGTACTGTAATCAATATACAGGATCTTCATCATAGGCAAGTATTGATGGAAGTTCTAAATATTTTATCAAGCAACGGTCCAAGGGGAGCATTTCCCTATTCATCCATCTCACTTTGTTTTAACTCCAATCTTCTGTGCCGTTTGGTAAACCCAGAGGCTTATAGGCTTCCCTTCGCTCTGACTTTAAACTGCTGAGGCCCTCAGAGATTTCATTCATTCAAAAGGAAGACAGCTTACCAAGCCTTACCGGCTACCAGCCTCATTCAGGCCCAACTCCTCCAGGTACACCCACATACAACCTCCCCCCATCTGAAAGGAGAGAGGTGGGGAGTGGGTGGACAGGCCGGCTGGGTGCGAGAGGAGGAGGAGGGAGGGGGAAGGGGGGAGAGGGGTATGGGGGTTTAAGAGTGGTTCCCCAGGCCCCTGGAGCTCAAAGTGCAGGGGTGAATTCTATAGGTCACCAGGGGAGTCCCCCCGGCCCACAGCCCAAAAGCTCCTTTATCCCCCCAGACGAGGGGAGAATCGAACCTGCCGATGGATTTGCCGTTCCTTCCTCTCCACCGCACGTCTTCAGCTGTCTGGGGATTCTCTTCATTCACAGAGATAAGAATGGCCTCCAAACATTCCCAGCCTCCCCCTCCTCTCTTCTCTTCCTCTGGCTTGATTCTTCTCATTCCCCTAGAAATCAGCCCTTCATCCCTTTCTCTCTCTCCCTCTGGCCACTACATTACAGTCACCTTGATCCTGTGGGTCTGTGTAAACGCCATCTATCACACAGGGGTCATGTTTGCACTGCAAACTCAAATTGGAACGTCGGACCACGGGGGTGAAAAATTACATTCCTCCTTCTCCCCTCGGCAGGAAAGGGGGAGGAGGGGAGACGGGGGACGTTTATGTGGCTGTCACTTCGTTTAAACCCCCCTTCAACCTTTGACCTATGACAACCACCCCCCCCCCCCCGGTGCCCAGTGTCCAGGTGCACAATGTCCCACTAATAAAGTACAAGCAGGTCAGAAACGGTGTAGATAGAGTGAACTTTGACAAATGAATGTTAAGTTAGTGATAGTGGTGGAAGGAGTTATTAACATGGAGTAACACTGTGAAATGACAAAATATTTGTGGTATGTTGTCTTCAATAGATCGATCGCTGCAATTCTGTGTGCACTGAGACAGTCCAAGTAGATGGTCAAAACTCCACAAGGAGGATGAAATAGACTAGTATGTCAATAGGACAACAAGTAACATGAGAGCTGAGTTTATTGTATAGAGGGAGCGTGAGATTCCTTGGCATGCACACTGGAAAGATCATCACACATGTTACATTTTTTTTTTTTTTTTTTATTTCACCTTTATTTAACCAGGTAGGCTAGTTGAGAACAAGTTCTAATTTACAACTGCGACCTGGCCAAGATAAAGCATAGCAGTGTGAACAGACAACAACACAGAGTTACACATGGAGTAAACAATAAACAAGTCAATAACACAGTAGGGGGGAAAAATTAGTCTATATACATTGTGTGCAAAAGGCATGAGGAGGTAGGCAATAAATAGGCCATAGGAGCGAATAATTACAATTTAGCAGATTAACACTGGAGTGATAAATCATCAGATGATCATGTGCAAGTAGAGATACTGGTGTGCAAAAGAGCAGAAAAGTAAATAAATAAAAACAGTAAGGGGATGAGGTAGGTAAATTGAATCAATACTGATTCAGTGAAGATATATCAAGCCGTATGACTGATGTTAGCTCTTGATTCAATCAGGACTAATCCAAATATTATGCCAACATCATATCAGAGCTCTATTATCACATTTTCAGAAGTAAGGCCTGGTGTAGGAACATCCAATTACTTTCAGATGCACCGTACAAAAAACTAAGTCATGAAAAACATTCATGCATTGCCATACATGACTTCAATGTATTATCTTTCATGCATTATCACATTGTGACAGGAATAGAGGTCTCCTTTCTGATGGATATGTTTCATAACTCTTGAGGTCTGAGGTCAGTGAAGTGTCTGTTATCAGTGATTCATTAAGGTGAGGCTGTTAGTCTGTAAGTCCCGCCCCCTCCAGAGGTCACCTGACAGAGCAGGCAGATCATAAGTCATTTGGGGGTGTCCGGGAGGACTCCTCTGAGATGTAGCGCGATGTTAGAGGTTGTGAGAGGTGGGGTTCTGTTCATTTTGGGGTGGAAGGTAGCCTAGCATTGGGCTAGTAACCGAAAGATTGCTGGTTTGAATACCCAAGCCGACAAGGTGAAAAATATGTCTGTACCCTTGAGCAAGGTACTTAACCCTAATTTGCTCCAAGGCTTCCGTACTACTACGGCTGACCCTGTAAAACAACACATTTCACTGCACCTATCTGGTGTATGTGACAATAAAACATCTTTATTTTTGTCATTAACTAGATTAATTTCCCTGATTACATACTTTTTAACATTGTGGTGTAGTGGAGAAACGTCAGACCACCCTCTCACCTGACCTAATTTCCTGACTCACTCGCCAGCTGTGCTCCATAGTACACCCCAGCCATCACCTATTGACCTATTGTGTTTGGTAGGCTATGGTGTGTATGCATTCCCCTTACATTCCATTGTGTTTGGTAGGCTATGGTGTGTATGCATTCCCCTTACATTCCATTGTGTTTGGTAGGCTATGGTGTGTATGCATTCCCCTTACATTCCATTGTGTTTGGTAGGCTATGGTGTGTATGCATTCCCCTTACATTCCATTGTAAAGTTTTGTTTTTATGATTGAGATGCAGAAATGTGGGTAATGCCTGCGTTGCAACACTCACTACAGAAAATAAAGTACAATAGTTTTACCACACGCTACTACACATTCCACAGTTTAACAGGGCTTCACACTCACTAAATAAGCCTTCAACACAGAAAAGAAAGAAGGAGAGGAGCCAAAACAGAGAGGGAGGAAGGCAGTCATGAGCCAAGTATTTGCTGCAGCATCACAATACCCTAATGGGTCTCCTTTTGAGTGTTTATATGAAACAGACAGTACCTTCTACCACAAACCACAGCAGGTCTCTAACCCCCTCACCTCACTGTCCCATGGGACCACAGAAGAGCTCTTTCATTCCTTGGCCAACTGCATGGAGCTGTCTGGTCATTAGACCGCTGTTTCATTGAGCCCCCAGGATGGATGGGAGGAGGAGGTAGAGAATGTACCAGGTGTTAATCATTTGGGAGAATCAAGGATTATCTGTGATTGATTATGTGGGGCTCATTATCTGAATCTGAATCTGGGCTTGTTCCGCTTGCATTGGCCCAAATTGCTTCTTTCTGAATAATAAATCACAGATCAATAGAACACAGTTCAATAAATCCCTGATCGAGATGGCGAGGATGAGGATTTTATCTCCCGAAACTCCAGTGTTTGTAATAAATCAAATTATTTTACGGGCCAACGCTCTCAAGTTAAATCACTTTTATGTGTCCTGTGGTGGATATTTTTCGGCCTTGGCAACAGCGGGTAAGAAGCGCCGTAAAATAACTGGAAAACATTGCTTAAACTGCGAATGTTTATAAATAAATAATTAGCCGAGTGCGGCAGGGAAGAGAAGGAAATGACTGTAATATTTATGAAGCTGGTAAAAAAACGTGTGAAATATCGTTGTCGTGACGACATGCTAGCGGACTATTCATTTGGTTAAGTGAGCGGAGAGTTGGGAATGAAATAGTGGGGGAGTTGAACCACCGGGGACACACCCAATCGCCTCACCACCGTACGTTCCCTTGACTTGATTAAGATGGCACATCCTCTTTCATTACATTAGTGTATGAACCAAACAGCCAATTAGAAAGATTAAAATCATAAAAGCCGCCCCAGACATCCCTCTTCTTAAGGTTTAAGCAAAATTATGTTGACCAATGCCCAAATGTCCCCATTAAATGATGATAACATTAAGCTCTTCGCCTCTTCCTTAATAACGTGTTACAGGTGCTGGCTTTTTACTTTTCATGGATTTGTCTCTTCAAGGAGAACGAGGCTTCGGGGTTTAGTAATATATTGAGCTGAACACTGTGGCGACCTTGAATGTCTGCATAAAGGTAAGTCCAGACTGCGTGTCCTATTTGGACGCACTGTCATTAATCAAAATTGTAATTTCTATTGCCCTTGAACGTTTTAAAAACCTTATATGCAAACAAGTAGCCTCTTTTTCAAAAATAAACATCAAATAGCAGCATCACCACCACATCACCCCAGCAGCAGCAGGCGCCACGCCACGCAAAGCAAACCCAACTAAAACCCATGTCCGCTGGGCACGCTCCAAAGAGAATAATTTCAATCTTTTATTCATGCTGTTTAATGTAACCCTTTAATCTGGGTCTGTGCCCATGGGAACAGTAAACCAGTTACAGCTAGCAGCTAGCCGTCCCGCCGGGGGGTGTCCTGACTCCTGGATGAGATGTATGTGTTCAGAACATGAGTCCCTATTGTGGAGCCAATCAATCACGCAGTCATTACACCAACACTGTAAATGCCAAGCCATGCAGGGCTCCACACACACACACACACACGCACGCACGCGCGCACGCACGCACGCACGCACGCACGCACGCACGCACGCACGCACGCACGCACGCACGCACGCACGCACGCACACACACACACACACACACACACACACACACACACACACACACACACACACACACACACACACACACACACACACACACATGCACACACACACACAGCTCTATACCCCGAGTTCCTATCACAGCCCATGCCATGCCAACATTTGCCAGCTCAGTGACTGTGTGGACATGCCATGCCAACATTTGCCAGCTCAGTGACTGTGTGGACATGCCATGCCAACATTTGCCAGCTCAGTGACTGTGTGGACATGCCATGCCAACATTTGCCAGCTCAGTGACTGTGTGGACATGCCATGCCAACATTTGCCAGCTCAGTGACTGTGTGGACATGCCATGCCAACATTTGCCAGCTCAGTGACTGTGTGGACATGCCATGCCAACATTTGCCAGCTCAGTGACTGTGTGGACATGCCAACTAGCCTTCCTACTTCTGTGATACAGTGTCAATATGGTTCCAGTTTTGTCAGCTGTATTATGTATTATGATGATGCACAATAATTGTCTGCTGGTTTCTGGTTTTGGTGAAGACCAGAGTTTTACAATGATATCTCCCATGATGCTTATATAATGTCCCCTGGGGATGTGAGTGTCTGAGTGATGAATGATCCAGAAATTACTCATCCTTAGCTGATAGACGAAATAGGCTCACAATGTCAGGATTATTGTCTGACATGAATATAATCTCCTGTGTGGATTTATAGCGACACAACCTTATCTTATTCCAAGATGTTCAATATACTCCAGTGGTGGTTACTAAGCCAACTCTCTACACAGAATGTTTTAGCAGCTGCTTTTCTCAATGGTGAAAATCACTCCAGTAACATGACAAACGAGTGAAAATGTATTCATATGGATTTGTTCTCCACTGTGTGGTGTGCTTCACATAGCCCACCCTGAAGGCAAGATGTTGCTAGGCACCCGACTCAGTGTGGCCACTATGTCCTCCCTTCCTCAAGTGTTTGTAACAACCTGTGGAAGACACTGAGGGTTGTTTAGGACAGAGGGACAGAGGGTCGTACAACTGTCTGCTGTGCTTTGCCATAGCAGCATACCAACTTAACAACCTTCCTCGCTATCACCCCCCTCTCTTGTTAGGCTTGGGCAGAGAGGGGTTCTGGGAGAGAGGTGATGGCAGGGGTGGGAGAAAGGGGAGGTGAGGTCAGGGAGGTGATGGGTCCATTTGGGACTATACCTTCCCCTCCCACAGTCTTTTCATTTTATTTATTGTTATTTAACCTTTATTTAACTAGGCAAGTCAGTTAAGAACAAATTCTTATTTACAATAACTGCCTACCAAAAGGCAAAAGGCCTCCTGTGGGGACGGGGGTCTCTGCCTCACACTGACGTCTAGTTTTGATTTACATTTGGTTGAGTTTTTAACTAAAGTTAATTCAATGTGAAATCAACAACATCATTGGATTCAAGTTAAAAGTTTGATGGAAAAAATGCCCTTATGTTGATGGCTTTTTTCAGATCCAATCAGTTTTCCATGTTGATTCAAGATCATCACATAGATGTTTGAGGTTGAAATTACGTGGAAACAATATTGATTCAACCAGTTTTTGCCCAGTGGGCTCCGACCCCAGCTCCTATTGGATGTCTCTGTCAGGTGGAGAATTACTATTAATCTACACCTGGGAAACAACTTCCTCATCCACTTGTAGCTTGTCACCACCCAGAGGCCATTTCTGATACAGGCACTGGGACAGAAGACATATAGTGCACAACTTTAGAACTTTAGTTGGACATACAAATGGTTACCTGAAATAACATTTCTCAGTCACAGAGTCTCAGGGCAGTGTTGGTCCCTTATCGCATGAAAAGGATGATTTGCATCTTTCTTATCCAACACCTGGTATAAGCATAATATTAACTGGGTTTTGTGCTAAAGCGAAGGTTAAGTTGTTATAATGCTATGGCGCTTACAGCAGAACCGTCATTGTCAGCAACCCTTCCTTATTGGTACACTAAGCCTTTCTCTGGATGGTTAGTGCTGTCTGGGATCCTTGGGATGTCCCTAGCCTAAACCCTAACTCTAACCTTAATCATAACCCTAACCTAAACCCTTACTTTAACCATTTAAAATTTCTACTTCAAAGGGGTAGGTACAGTACGTCCCAAGTATCCCAGAAAGCAAGGAACCTCTCTGGAATGGTACAAAATGTGTTAGCTGCAGTCTTCTGTGTGGCCTTTGGTATTGTGCTCACCCACAGCTGGGGCTGGGAGAGAGCATCTCTGCTTGTGTCAGGGGAAATTACTTGAATTTTAAATGTTTTAATTCAAAATTAGACTTGGGGTATCTACCAAAGGTATAGACCAGACAATGTCAATAGAATTGTTGCTTTCCGAATCGTTCAGCCAAGTTTCACTCAGGCTCTAATGGGTTTCTAGCTCAATGAGAATGAAGAAGGACTATAAATGAGACCGATAAAATCCCTGGTGGCTGATGGAGAACAATTCAACAGAAATGAATGATTGTGTACAGAAACATGCCCTCCAATGCTCACAGGAGACACACATAAAGCTGCCAATTAATCAAGTTGCAGTCAATTACATATAAGTAAGAGAGGGAGGAAAAAGGTGTGTATTTTCTCAGTTATCTGACTATGATGAGAGAGGGTGTGTGTGTGTGTGTGTGTGTGTGTGTGTGTGTGTGTGTGTGTGTGTGTGTGTGTGTGTGTGTGTGTGTGTGTGTGTGTGTGTGTGTGTGTGTGTGGACAAGCCTCCCACTCCTCTTTCTATTCTGGTTAGAGACAGTTTGCGCTGTACTGTGAAGGGAGTAGTACACAGCGTTGTACGATATCTTCAGTATCTTGGCAATTTTTCGCATGGGATAGCCTTAATTTCTCAGAACAAGAATAGACTCACTAGTTTCATAAAAAAGTTATTTGTTTCTGGCCATTATGAGCCTCTATTCTAACCCACAAATGCTGATGCTCCAGACACTCAAGTAGTCTAAAGAAGGACAGTTTTATTGCTTCTTTAATCAGGACAACAGTTTCACCTGTGCTAACATAATCGCAAAAGGGTTTCTCTAATGATTAATTAGCCTCTTACAAGGATAAACTTGGATTAGCTAACACAACGTGCCATTGGAACACTGGAATGATGTTTTCTGATAATGGGCCTCTGTATGCTTTTGTAGCTATTCCATTGTAAATGACTACACTAGTAATTTACAACATTTACAATGTCTACACTGTATGCTATTTTAATAGACAAAAAATTTGCTTTACTTTCAAAAACAAGAACATTTCTAAGTCAAATCAAATCAAATTTAATTAGTCACATGCGCCGAATACAACAGGTGTAGACCTTACAGTGAAATGCTTACTTACGAGCCCCTAACAGCGCAGTTTTCCCCAAAAATATGGCTAAGAATAAGAGACAAAAGTAACAAGTAATTAAAGAGCAGCAGTAAAAACAAACTATATATACAGGGGGGTGCCGGTACAGAGTCAATGTGTGGGTTAATTGAGGTAGTATGTACATGTAGGTAGAGTTATTAAAGTGATTATGCATAGATGACAACAGAGAGTGGTGTGGAGGGGGGGGGGGCAATGCAAATAGTCTGGGTAGCCATTTGACTAGATGTTCAGGAGTCTTATGGCTTGGGGGTAGAAGCTGTTTAGAAGCCTCTAGGACCTAGACTTGGCGCTCCGGTACCACTTGCCGCGCGGTAGCAGAGAGAACAGTCTATGACTAGGGTGGCTGGAGACTTTGACAATTTTTAGGGCCTTCCTCTGACACCGCCTGGTATAGAGGTCCTGGATGGCAGGAAGCTTGGCCCCACGGTCGGAGGCAGAGCAGTTGCCATACCAGGCAGTGATGCAACCGGTCAGGATGATCGTGCAGTTGTAGAACCTTTTGAGGATCTGAGGACCCATGCCAAATCCTTTCAGTCTCCTGAGGGGGAATAGGTTTTGTCGCTTCACGACTGTCTTGGTGTGCTTGGACCATGTTAGTTTGTTGGGGATGTGGACACCAAGGAACATGAAGCTCTCAACCTGCTCCACTGCAGCCCCGTCAATGAGAATGGGGGCGTGCTCGGTCCTCTTTTTCCTGTAGTCCACAATCATCTCCTTTGTCTTGATCACATTGAGGGAGAGGTTGTTGACCTGGCACCACACGGCCAGGTCTCTGACCTCCTCCCTATAGGCTGTCTCATTGTTGTTGGTGATCAGGCTTGTGACCCCAAACTTTTGAATGGTAGTGTACGTTGTAAACTTTCATTCATAGGCTAGGTTGTAGCAACCTCATGATGGGTAAAGGGAAAATTGTAGTATCATGTTTAAACCTAAACGTATCGATTTTAGATTGAGCTGGGTGAATGGAATATGAATGACAGTCTTTCAATATGCTGTAAAAGAAATAAGGCCATGCTCCAAAATAATGATCGGCCTCCCGCATCATAAACGGCACCGACCGCCACTGGCCTTCAGAAAGTATTCACACCCTTTGACATTTTCCATGTTTTGTTGTGTTCCAGCCTGAATTTAAAATGGATTACATTGAGATTGTATGTCACTGGCCTAATAATGTCAAAGTGTAATTCTGTTTGTAGAAAAGTTTACAAATGAATGTAATGTATACGCTAAGAGTCAGGAAGCAGGTGCAGAAGGTGAGTTTAATATTGACAATAAGCACATAAACAAAACAGGAGAAGTGTACTGAATGTGAACAAAACCAATACTGCCTGAAGACAGAGGCTACTGAGGGCTAAATAAAAGGGAAGTAATCAAGGTAATGATGAAGTACAGGTGTGCATAACGATGGAGAGCAGGTGTGTGTAATAATGGTTGCCAGGTGTGCGTAATTTGGGTTGCCAGGACCTGTGGTCAGTTGACTGGCAACGTCGAGCGCCGGAGAGAGGGAACAGGAGTAGGTGTGACAGTGTGCCCCCGACATGCGGCTCCAGCAGCAGGACAACGCCACCCAGAAGGATGGCCCCGAGGGCGAGCAGTGGGCCGGTCCGGACCGCGGAGATGGAAATCGTGGACAATGTTGGGGTCCAGGATGTCGGCCGCCGGACTGGGAGGGGTACGGTTCCTCTGTGCCGATCCCCTCCCAGTCCACCAGGTATTGAAGCTGACCCCCACGACCCCCACGAGTCCAGCAGGGGCCTGACGGCATAGGCATGGGACCCATCGATGTCCAGGGGAGGCGGAGGGGTGTCACAGGGGACAGGATCAGCAAGTGGACCAAGAACCACCGGCCTGAGGAGGGAAACATGAAAAGAGGGTGAGATCCGGTAGTTGGTGGGGAGATGTAAATGGGAAGTTACCTCATTAATCCTTCGGAGGACCTTGAAGGGCCCTAAAAACCAGGGGCTCAGCTTCCAGCAGGGAAGGCGGAGCGGGAGGTTCCTGGTGGAAAGCCAGACGCGATCACCAGGATTGAACACGGGAGCCTCACTGCGGTGGTGGTACACCTGATCCTTCTGATGGCGGACAGCGCGCTGGAGCCTCACGTGGGTGGCGCTCCACACCTCCTCTGTATTTCGGAACCACTCGTCCACTGCAGGGGCCTCGGTCTGGCTCGGAGTCCACAGAGGCTGGGCCAGTTGATATCCCAGGACGTAATGGAAGGGAGTCAGCCCGGTGGAGGAGTAACAAAGTGATTTCTGGGTGTATTCCGCCCAGGGAAGGATCCGGGCCCACTCCCCCTGCTGGTCCTGGCAGTGACTCCTTAGGAACCTCCTCAGCTCCTGGTTGGTCCTCTCCACCTGCCCTTTGGACTGAGGTTGGTACCCGGATGTGAGGCTGACCGTGGCCCCCAGCTTCTCCATAAAGGCTTTCCAGACCTGCGATTTGAATTGGGGATCATGGTCGGAAACAATGCCCTCCGGAAGGCCATATTGCCGGAAGATCTGCTGGAATAGTGCCTCAGCGACCTAGAGAGTGGTAGGTAGACCAGAGAGAGGGATAAAATGGCAGGATTTAGAGAATCTGACAACAACAACCATAATAGTGGTAAAACCCTCAGAAAGGGGGAAATCAACTACAAAGTCTATTGACAGATGTGACTAAAGCCACTGAGGCACGGGAAGGGGAAGTAGTTTCCCTGCTGGAGAGTGCCCGGGAGATTTGGATTGGATACATACGGTGCAAGAGTTGACATAGTGGGCGACATCCTGCGCCAAGGTGGGCCACCAGTATTTATCGGAGGGATTGGATGGTGTGGGTGATAACTGGGTTTCCAGCAGCAAGGTATGTGTGTGCCCAGGTCAACAGTCGATCTCTGACACCCGTGGGGCGTAGATGCGCTCTAGAGGGACGGTAGCCGGAGCAGGTTCCCTCTCTAGAGTCTGGTGGATGTCCACATCTTCATCACAACACACAGGGCCAACGAGTCGGGAGGACAGATTGATAGGCTGGAGGGCACTCACAGGATCCTCCATCAACATGGGACCACAGGGCGTGGGAAAGCAGGTCCTCCAGAATCCTGGTCCGCAGGCTGTGATTCTCATCCTCAACCAGGAGATGGTGGGGTTATGAAGTTGGAGCCACGAGAGGCCGAGGATGACTTTGTACGGTGGTGATGATGAAGGGAAGGCTTTCTTGGTGCATGGGTCCCACTGTGAGGATGAGTGGTGCTGTGATATGCGTAATTGTGCCGGATCCCAATGGTCGCGTATCCAGGGTTGAACAGGGAAAGGAGAGCAAGTATGAAGTTAAGTTCATGAAGTTCCCAGCGCCACCAGAGTCCACTAGAGCTGTAGAGACAACACTTGAGGGTCAGCCAGCCAGTGAAATGGAACCAGAAAGTGTTTGGTGGAAAACTATGGTAATGGAATACTCACACCTACCCTGGGGTAGTGGACTCTAGTGGACCCCGGGTTGGGACGCACCGGACACTGCTGCAGCTGGTGCTCCTCCTGGCCGCAATAGAGACAGAGCCCCAGCTGTCTCCGGCGATGCCACAGAGAGGTGTGTGGCCCCTACCTCCATGGGTTCAGGCTCTGCCTCAGGACACCCAAAGGAGGGAGGCGAGGTGGACACCGGCGCTCCCGAAGAAGGTTATCCAGACGGATGGCCATCACGATGAGAGCATCCAAGGATATGCTGTCATCCCGACATGCCAACACCGTCAGGACATCCTAGCGCAGTCCACTGCAGAATAGTTTGTGGAGCACCGGCTCTCCCAGATGATGGGGAGAAGGTGTGCGTAATGTGTGTTGCCAGGACTGGTGGTTAGTAGACCGCCGAGGTCAAGCACCGGAGAGAGGGAACGGGAGTATGCGTGACAATTAATTACAAATTAAAAGCTAAAATGTCTTGAATCAATAAATATTCACCCCTTTGTTATGGCAAGCCTAAATAAGTTCAGAAGTAAAATTTGCTTAACAAGTCACATAATAAGTTGCATTGATTTTCTAATGACTACCTCATCTCTGTACCCCACACATAGAATTATCTGTAAGATCCCCCAGTCAAGCAGTGAATTTCAAACACCGATTCAACCACAAAGATCAGGTAAGTTTTCCAATGCCTCACAAAGAAGTGCACCTATTGGTAGATGGGTAAAAATATCCCATTGAGCATGGTGAAGTTATTAATTGAAGTGTCGATGGTGTATCAGTACACCCAGTCACTACAAAGATGCAGGTGTCTTTCCTAACTCAGTTGCCGGAGAGGAAGGAAACTTCTCAGGGATTTCACAAGGCCAATGGTGACATTAAAATGTTACAGAGTTTAATGGCTGTGATAGGAGAAAACTGGGAATTGATCAACAACATTGTAGTTACTTCACAATACTAACCTAAATGACAGAGTGAAAAGAAGGAAGCCTGTACAAAATTGTAATATTCCAAAACATGCATCCTGTTTGCAATAAGGCACTAAAGGAAAACTGCAAAAAATGTGGCAAAGAAATTAACTTTATGTCCTGAATACAAAGTGTTATGTTTGGGCCAAATCCAACGCAACATCTCACTGAGTACCTCTATTGGTATGCTTGTCATTGGCAAGGGAGTTTTTCAGAGAAAAAGAAACGTAATAGAGCTAAGCACAGGCTAAATTCTCGAGGAAAACCTGGTTCAGTCTGCTTTTCACCAGACGCTGGGAGACAAATTCACCTTTCAGCAGGACAATAAACTAAAACAGGCCAAATATACACTGGAGTTGCTTACCAAGATGACACTGAATGTTCCTGAATGGCCTAGTTACAGATTTGACTTAAATCAGGTTGAAAATGTATGGCAAGACTAGAAAATGTCTGCCTAGCAATGATCAACAACCAACTTTAATAGTTTTTTTAAAGAATCATGGGCAAATACTGTACAATCCAGGTGTTCAAAGCTCTTAGAGACATCACCAGAAAGACTCACAGCTGTAATCACTGCCAAATGTGATTCTAACATGTATTGACTCAGGGGGTTGAATATTTATGTAATCGAGATATATTGTTGTTTTAGGTAAATAGGGATTCACAATTTCCTTGTAACTTAGTCTACCTACTGATACAAACATGCATAGGTGTCAAGTTCATGTCTGATACATACAGTAGGGTGGGTTAGTGTCAAGTTCATGTCTAACACATACAGTAGGGTGGGTTGGTGTCAAGTTCATGTCTGAGACATACAGTAGGGTGGGTTAGTGTCAAGTTCATGTCTGACACATACAGTAGGGTGGGTTAGTGTCAAGTTCATGTCTGATACATACAGTAGGGTGGGTTAGTGTCAAGTTCATGTCTGAGACAGACAGTAGGGTGGGTTAGTGTCAAGTTCATGTCTGAGACAGACAGTAGGGTGGGTTAGTGTCAAATTCATGTCTGAGACATACAGTAGGGTGGGTTAGTGTCAAGTTCATGTCTGAGACATACAGTAGGGTGGGTTAGTGTCAAGTTCATGTCTGAGACATACAGTAGGGTGGGTTAGTGTCAAGTTCATGTCTAACACATACAGTAGGGTGGGTTAGTGTCAAGTTCATGTCTGAGACATACAGTAGGGTGGGTTAGTGTCAAACACTACAACACTACACTACAAAACACTACAACGGAACGATTTGATTAGTGTAGTGTTAGCTAGCTACATAGTTGTCTTTGCTGTCCTTGTATCTAAGATAATTGTGTAGTTTAGAGTAATTATCTAGCCAGTTATCGAGGTTACCTAGCCAGTTATCGAGGCTACCTAGCCAGCAACACTTTCAAACAAAGTCAACAACGCAGCCACTGCTAGCTAGCCTACTTCACCAGCCAGCAGTACTGCATCATTTTAATCATTTTAGTCAATAAGATTTTTGCAACGTAAGCTTAACTTTCTGAACATTCGAGACGTGTAGTCCACTTGTCATTCCAATCTCCTTTGCATTAGCATAGCCTCTTCTGTAGCCTGTCAACTATGTGTCTGTCTATCCCTGTTCTCTCCTCTCTGCACAGACCATACAAACGCTTCACACCGCGTGGCCGCTGCCACCCTAACCTGGTGGTCCCAGCGCGCACGACCCACGTGGAGTTCCAGGTCTCCGGCAGCCTCTGGAACTGCCGATCTGCGGCCAACAAGGCAGAGTTCATCCCAGCCTATGCTTCCCTCCAGTCCCTCGACTTCTTGGCACTGACGGAAACATGGATTACCACAGATAACACTGCTACTCCTACTGCTCTCTCCTCGTCTGCCCACGTGTTCTCGCACACCCCGAGAGCTTCTGGTCAGCGGGGTGGTGGCACTGGGATCCTCATCTCTCCCAAGTGGACATTCTCTCTTTCTCCCCTGACCCATCTGTCTATCGCCTCTTTTGAATTCCATGCTGTCACAGTTACCAGCCCTTTCAAGCTTAACATCCTTATCATTTATCGCCCTCCAGGTTCCCTTGGAGAGTTCATCAATGAGCTTGACGCCTTGATAAGTTCCTTCCCTGAGGATGGCTCACCTCTCACAGTTCTGGGTGACTTTAACCTCCCCACGTCTACCTTTGACTCATTCCTCTCTGCCTCCTTCTTTCCACTCCTCTCCTCTTTTGACCTCACCCTCTCACCTTCCCCCCCTACTCACAAGGCAGGCAATATGCTTGACCTCATCTTTACTAGATGCTGTTCTTCCACTAATCTCATTGCAACTCCCCTCCAAGTCTCCGACCACTACCTTATATCCTTTTCCCTCTCGCTCTCATCCAACACTTCCCACTCTGCCCCTACTCGGATGGTATCGCGCCGTCCCAACCTTCGCTCTCTCTCCTCCGCTACTCTCTCCTCTTCCATCCTATCATCTCTTCCCTCTGCTCAAACCTTCTCCAACCTATCTCCTGATTCTGCCTCCTCAACCCTCCTCTCCTCCCTTTCTGCATCCTTTGACTCTCTATGTCCCCTATCCTCCAGGCCGGCTCGGTCCTCCCCTCCTGCTCCGTGGCTCGACGACTCATTGCGAGCTCACAGAACAGGGCTCCGGGCAGCCGAGCGGAAATGGAGGAGAACTCGCCTCCATGCGGACCTGGCATCCTTTCACTCCCTCCTCTCTACATTTTCCTCTTCTGTCTCTGCTGCTAAAGCCACTTTCTACCACTCTAAATTCCAAGCATCTGCCTCTAACCCTAGGAAGCTCTTTGCCACCTTCTCCTCCCTCCTGAATCCTCCTCCCCCTCCCCCCCCCCTCCTCCCTCTCTGCGGATGACTTCGTCAACCATTTTGAAAAGAAGGTCGACGACATCCGATCCTCGTTTGCTAAGTCAAACGACACCGCTGGTTCTGCTCACACTGCCCTACCCTGTGCTTTGACCTCTTTCTCTCCTCTCTCCCCAGATGAAATCTCGCGTCTTGTGACGGCCGGCCGCCCAACAACCTGCCCGCTTGACCCTATCCCCTCCTCTCTTCTCCAGACCATTTCCGGAGACCTTCTCCCTTACCTCACCTCGCTCATAAACTCATCCTTGACCGCTGGCTACGTCCCTTCCGTCTTCAAGAGAGCGAGAGTTGCACCCCTTCTGAAAAAACCTACACTCGATCCCTCCGATGTCAACAACTACAGACCAGTATCCCTTCTTTCTTTTCTCTCCAAAACTCTTGAACGTGCCGTCCTTGGCCAGCTCTCCTGCTATCTCTCTCAGAATGACCTTCTTGATCCAAATCAGTCAGGTTTCAAGACTAGTCATTCAACTGAGACTGCTCTTCTCTGTGTCACGGAGGCGCTCCGCACTGCTAAAGCTAACTCTCTCTCCTCTGCTCTCATCCTTCTAGACCTATCGGCTGCCTTTGATACTGTGAACCATCAGATCCTCCTCTCCACCCTCTCCGAGTTGGGCATCTCCGGCGCGGCCCACGCTTGGATTGCGTCCTACCTGACAGGTCGCTCCTACCAGGTGGCGTGGCGAGAATCTGTCTCCGCACCACGTGCTCTCACCACTGGTGTCCCCCAGGGCTCTGTTCTAGGCCCTCTCCTATTCTCGCTATACACCAAGTCACTTGGCTCTGTCATAACCTCACATGGTCTCTCCTATCATTGCTATGCAGACGACACACAATTAATCTTCTCCTTTCCCCCTTCTGATAACCAGGTGGCGAATCGCATCTCTGCATGTCTGGCAGACATATCAGTGTGGATGACGGATCACCACCTCAAGCTGAACCTCGGCAAGACGGAGCTGCTCTTCCTCCCGGGGAAGGACTGCCCGTTCCATGATCTCGCCATCACGGTTGACAACTCCATTGTGTCCTCCTCCCAGAGCGCTAAGAACCTTGGCGTGATCCTGGACAACACCCTGTCGTTCTCAACTAACATCAAGGCGGTGGCCCGTTCCTGTAGGTTCATGCTCTACAACATTCGCAGAGTACGACCCTGCCTCACACAGGAAGCGGCGCAGGTCCTAATCCAGGCACTTGTCATCTCCCGTCTGGATTACTGCAACTCGCTGTTGGCTGGGCTCCCTGCCTGTGCCATTAAACCCCTACAACTCATCCAGAACGCCGCAGCCCGTCTGGTGTTCAACCTTCCCAAGTTCTCTCACGTCACCCCGCTCCTCCGCTCTCTCCACTGGCTTCCAGTTGAAGCTCGCATCCGCTACAAGACCATGGTGCTTGCCTACGGAGCTGTGAGGGGAACGGCACCTCCGTACCTTCAGGCTCTGATCAGGCCCTACACCCAAACAAGGGCACTGCGTTCATCCACCTCTGGCCTGCTCGCCTCCCTACCTCTGAGGAAGTACAGTTCCCGCTCAGCCCAGTCAAAACTGTTCGCTGCTCTGGCACCCCAATGGTGGAACAAACTCCCTCACGACGCCAGGTCAGCGGAGTCAATCACCACCTTCCGGAGACACCTGAAACCCCACCTCTTTAAGGAATACCTAGGATAGGATAAAGTAATCCTTCTAACCCCCCCCCCCCCCCCCCCCCCCCCCTTAAAAGATTTAGATGCACTATTGTAAAGTGGCTGTTCCACTGGATATCATAAGGTGAATGCACCAATTTGTAAGTCGCTCTGGATAAGAGCGTCTGCTAAATGACTTAAATGTAAATGTAAGTTCATGTCTGACACATACAGTAGGGTGGGTTAGTGTCAAGTTCATGTCTGAGACATACAGTAGGGTGGGTTAGTTTCAAGTTCATGTCTGAGACATACAGTAGGGTGGGTTAGTGTCAAGTTCATGTCTGAGACATACAGTAGGGTGGGTTAGTGTCAAGTTCATGTCTGAGACATACAGTAGGGTGGGTTAGTGTCAAGTTCATGTCTAACACATACAGTAGGGTGGGTTAGTGTCACGTTCATGTCTGAGACATACAGTAGGGTGGGTTAGTGTCAAGTTCATGTCTGAGACATACAGTAGGGTGGGTTAGTGTCAAGTTCATGTCTAACACATACAGTAGGGTGGGTTAGTGTCAAGTTCATGTCTGACACATACAGTAGGGTGGGTTAGTGTCAAGTTCATGTCTGAGACATACAGTAGGGTGGGTTGGTGTCAAGTTCATGTCTGAGACATACAGTAGGGTGGGTTAGTGTCAAGTTCATGTCTGAGACATACAGTAGGGTGGGTTAGTGTCAAGTTCATGTCTGAGACATACAGTAGGGTGGGTTAGTGTCAAGTTCATGTCTGAGGCATACAGTAGGGTGGGTTAGTGTCAAGTTCATGTCTAACACATACAGTAGGGTGGGTTAGTGTCAAGTTCATGTCTGACACATACAGTAGGGTGGGTTAGTGTCAAGTTCATGTCTAACACATACAGTAGGGTGGGTTAGTGTCAAGTTCATGTCTGAGACATACAGTAGGGTGGGTTAGTGTCAAGTTCATGTCTGAGACATACAGTAGGGTGGGTTAGTGTCAAGTTCATGTCTGAGACATACAGTAGGGTGGGTTAGTGTCAAGTTCATGTCTAACACATACAGTAGGGTGGGTTAGTGTCAAGTTCATGTCTGACACATACAGTAGGGTGGGTTAGTGTCAAGTTCATGTCTAACACATACAGTAGGGTGGGTTAGTGTCAAGTTCATGTCTGAGACATACAGTAGGGTGGGTTAGTGTCAAGTTCATGTCTAACACATACAGTAGGGTGGGTTAGTGTCAAGTTCATGTCTGAGACATACAGTAGGGTGGGTTAGTGTCAAGTTCATGTCTGAGACAGACAGTAGGGTGGGTTAGTGCCAAGTTCATGTCTGAGACATACAGTAGGGTGGGTTAATGTCAAGTTCATGTCTGAGACATACAGTAGGGTGGGTTAGTGTCAAGTTCATGTCTAACACATACAGTAGGGTGGGTTAGTGTCAAGTTCATGTCTGAGACATACAGTAGGGTGGGTTAGTGTCAAGTTCATGTCTAACGCATACAGTAGGGTGGGTTAGTGTCAAGTTCATGTCTGAGACATACAGTAGGGTGGGTTAGTGTCAAGTTCATGTCTAACACATACAGTAGGGTGGGTTAGTGTCAAGTTCATGTCTGAGACATACAGTAGGGTGGGTTAGTGTCAAGTTCATGTCTGGGACAGACAGTAGGGTGGGTTAGTGTCAAGTTCATGTCTGAGACATACAGTAGGGTGGGTTAGTGTCAAGTTCATGTCTGGGACAGACAGTAGGGTGGGTTAGTGTCAAGTTCATGTCTGATACATACAGTAGGGTGGGTTAGTGTCAAGTTCATGTCTGAGACATACAGTAGGGTCGGTTAGTGTCAAGTTCATGTCTGAGACATACAGTAGGGTGGGTTAGTGTCAAGTTCATGTCTAACGCATACAGTAGGGTGGGTTAGTGTCAAGTTCATGTCTGGGACATACAGTAGGGTGGGTTAGTGCCAAGTTCATGTCTGAGACATACAGTAGGGTGGGTTAGTGTCAAGTTCATGTCTAACACATACAGTAGGGTGGGTTAGTGTGAAGTTCATGTCTGAGACATACAGTATGGTGGGTTAGTGTCAAGTTCATGTCTAACACATACAGTAGGGTGGGTTAGTGTCAAGTTCATGTCTGAGACATACAGTAGGGTGGGTTAGTGTCAAGTTCATGTCTAACACATACAGTAGGGTGGGTTAGTGTCAAGTTCATGTCTAACACATACAGTAGGGTGGGTTAGTGTCAAGTTCATGTCTGAGACATACAGTAGGGTGGGTTAGTGTCAAGTTCATGTCTAACACATACAGTAGGGTGGGTTAGTGTCAAGTTCATGTCTGAGACATACAGTAGGGTGGGTTAGTGTCAAGTTCATGTCTGAGACATACAGTAGGGTGGGTTAGTGTCAAGTTCATGTCTGAGACATACAGTAGGGTGGGTTGGTGTCAAGTTCATGTCTGAGACATACAGTAGGGTGGGTTAGTGTCAAGTTCATGTCTGAGACATACAGTAGGGCGGGTTGGTGTCAAGTTCATGTCTGAGACATACAGTAGGGTGGGTTAGTGTCAAGTTCATGTCTAACACATACAGTAGGGTGGGTTAGTGTCAAGTTCATGTCTGAGACATACAGTAGGGTGGGTTAGTGTCAAGTTCATGTCTGACACATAAAGGGTTAGTGTCAAGTTCATGTCTGACACATAAAGGGTTAGTGTCAAGTTCATGTCTAACACATACAGTAGGGTGGGTTAGTGTCAAGTTCATGTCTGACACATAAAGGGTTAGTGTCAAGTTTAATAAAACATCTCCACATACATTCCAGTACATATACCCAATTGCATGGCCTTATATTGTATGCCCCCCACCCCCAAAAAAATCTAAAAATGTGAATGTTTTGCCGTTTTAAAGCAAATTTCCTGCAATTCTACACATTTGCCATAGCCTATGACATGTTCATCACAACCAATGTATTCATATGCTATCATGCTATCTGCGGGGGGCAGAGTGAACTGACCTGCACATTTATTTCTCCAGTTTGGTGGCTGTTCTGAACCGCATTAAAACACTGATTCCAATATGGCCGTTCTGACAGTTTATCAAAGGTTAAGCTATACAGATGGTTAAACTTGGACATAGTTCTCCATTTAGTTTTTGTAAAGACTTGCAAATATTTCTGACACAATGTCAGAATGTTGCTTGAATACAAGGAAGGATTTGGTCAGTCATTAGTCAGGTTTATTGACAAGGACATGTAGCTTTAGAGCTTTGTCCTAAAAATTGTCAAAGACCCCAGCTACCGCAGTCATAGACTGTTCTCTCTACTACCGCATGGCAAGCGGTACCTGAGTGCCAAGTCTAGGACAAAAAGGCTTCTCAACAGTTTTTATCCCCAAGCCAAAAGACTCCTGAACAGGTAGCCAAATGGTTACCCGGACTATTTGCATTAGGTGCCCCCCCCAACCCCTCTTTTACGCTGCTACTACTCTCTGTTTATCATATATGCATAGTCACTTTAACTATACATTCATGTACATACTACCTCAATTGGCCCGACCAACCAGTGCTCCCGCACATTGGCTAACCGGGCTATCTGCATTGTGTCCCACCACCCGCCAACCCCTCTTTTTACGCTACTGCTACTCTCTGTTCATCATATATGCATAGTCACTTTAACCATACCTACATGTACATACTACCTCAATAAGCCTGACTAACCGGTGTCTGTATATAGCCTTGCTACTGTTATTTTCAAATGTCTTTTTACTGTTGTTTTATTTCATTAATTACCTACACACACACACACACACACACACACACACACACACACACACACACACACACACACACACACACACACACACACACACACACACACACACACACACACACACACACACACATACCTTTTTTCGCACTATTGGTTAGAGCCTGTAAGTAAGCATTTTACTGTAAGGTCTACACCTGTTGTATTCGGCGCACGTGACAAATAAACTTTGATTTGATTTGATTTGTAGCACAGCCCAACCTCAGTTTACGCCCTGTCATAAAGACCACCCAAAATCTTTAACAGCTATTATGACCGGGAATGTATTAATGCTATATCTACCTAAACAAAAATCACATGTAATATGTTTATAATCTCCACCCGGCACAGCCAGAAGAGGACTGGCCACCCCTCATAGCCTGGTTCCTCTCTATGTTTCTTCCTAGGTTTTGGCCTTTCTAGGGAGTTTTTCCTAGCCACCGTGCTTCTACACCTGCATTGCTTGCTGTTTGGGGTTTTAGGCTGGGTTTCTGTACTGTACTTTGAGATATCAGCTGATGTACGAAGGGCTATATAAATAAAGTTGATTTGATTTGATTTAATGTTTATAACTAGCAGAGGAGAGAGAAGGAGAGAGCGAGGGAGTGTCACGCCCTGGCCTTAGTTATCTTTGTTTTCTTTATTATTTTAGTTAGGTCAGGGTGTGACATGGGGGATGTATGTGTTTTGTATTTTCTAGGGGTTTTGTATGTTTATGGGGCAGTGTCTAGTCTAGGTGTTTGTATGTCTATGGCTGCCTAGATGGGTTCTCAATTAGAGGCAGCTGTTGATCATTGTCTCTGATTGGGAACCATATTTAGGCAGCCATATTCATTGGGTATTTCGTGGGTTATTGTCTATGTCTATGTTGCATGTTAGCACATTGTTTATATAGCTTCCTGTTCGTCGTTTATTGTTTTGATTAGTTTGTATAGTGTTCTTCGTTTTTCGTCTTCAATAAATAGAAGAATGTATTGTAACCACGCTGTGCTTTGGTCCTCCTCTCTTCCACCATATAACGATCGTGACAGGGAGAGACAGAGATAAATCTCTGTCAGAGACTTAGGCTTTCTATTTTTCTCAGACATTCTGTGTTTGTGTATCCTCAGCTATTGCTATATCTTTTAGAAACGGGAGGTGATGCATCGTGACCGATGAAACATTTATCACAGGTTGATTTTTCATCAAGTCAAGGAAAGAGCCTCAATCACACACAGCATGTGTGTGTGAGTCCGTGCATGTGTCTGTGCGTGTGTTCGCGTGTATGTGTGTATATGAAAGCTTGTGTGTGCAAGCTTGTGTGCGCATGAGCGTATGTTGTAGTAGGCTGTAGTAACATAGAACCATAGGCTGCTGTCTCCCGGTCTTCCGTCAACCCTAACACACTATCACAGATTATCACACCATCTCTCTATCTCGCTTTCTCTCTCAATTTCAATTTCAATTTAACAGGCTTTATTGGCATGGGAAACATATGTTAACATTGCCAAAGCAAGTGAAGTAGATAATATACAAAAGTGAAATAAACAATAAAAAATGTAGAGTAAACATTACACTCACAAAAGTTCCAAAATAATAAATACAGTGTTGCAAATAGTAAAAGTTTAAAGGGAAAATAAATAAACATAAATATAGGTTGTATTTACCACGGTTTGTTCTTCACTGGTTGCCTTTTTCTTGTGGCAACAGGTCACAAATCTTGCTGCTGTGATGGCACACTGTGTGTCACGCCCTGACCTTAGAGAGCCTTTTTATGTCTCTATTTGGTTTGGTCAGGGTGTGATTTGGGGTGGGCATTCTATGTTTTGTTTTCTATGTTTCTATATTTCTATGTTTTGGCCGGGTATGGTTCTCAATCAGGGACAGCTGTCTATCGTTGTCTCTGATTGGGAACCATACTTAGGTAGCCCTTTTCCCCTCCTTTCAGTGTGGGTAGTTAACTTTGTTTGTGGCACTAATGCCCTTGTAAGCTAAACGGTTGTTTCGTTGGCGACATTTGAAATAAAAAGGGAAAATGTACGCACACCACGCTGCACCTTGGTCCACTTCTTTCAACGGCCGTGACACTGTGGTATTTCACCCAATAGATATGGGAGTTTATCAAAATCAGGTTTGTTTTCGAATTCTTTGTGGGTCTGTGTAATCTGAGGGAATAATGTGTCTCTAATATGGTCATACATTTGGCAGGAGGTCAGGAAGTGCAGCTCAGTTTCCACCTCATTTTGTGGGCAGTGTGCACATAGCTTGTCTTCTCTTGAGAGCCAGGTCTGCCTTCGGCAGTCTTTCTCAATAGCAAGGCTATGCTCACTGAGTCTGTTCATAGTCAAAGATTTCCTTAATTTTGGTTCAGTCACAGTGTTCAGGTATTCTGCCACTGTGTACTCTCTGTTAAGGGCCAAATAGTATTCTAGTTTCCAATGTGTCAAGCAATTATCTTTTTGTTTTCTCATGATTTGGTTGGTTCTAACTGTATTGCTGTCCTGGGGCTCTGTGGGGTCTGTTTGTGTTTGTGAACAGAGCCCTAGGACCAGCTTGCTTAGGGGACTCTTC